>NW_026938366.1:0-11862 GCF_032062105.1 Saccostrea cuccullata
TACAAAAGGATTTTTTTTTCATCATTTATAACAGTTTCATTTGATTTATGGAGTTTGTTAATATTAGAATTCTCTTCCTTTGGTTGATAATTCATAGCAATTTCAGTTGTGAAGATATACCTCCATGATATGCTGATATAAAAATGCAAAATTTATAAGATAAAATTCAGCAAAGACAGCGGCTTTAATCAGGGAAATATGTTTAATCTTATGATTATTACCATTAATTGTATTTTCTGGATAAAACTAAAAAGAAATTAAGAAATGTACTTGTACCTATATTTTATTGATTTATAGTGTATGTAGATTTTATTGTATTATGTCATTCCTAGGTTCTATTAGGTGTTGGTTGTTGACGGGGAAAGGGGGGGGGGGGGGGGGCAGAATGATTAGAATGAAGGAGAAAAGAGTTTATCTGTTTAAATTATTTCTTATCAAAACAAAATACTCGTTTTTTGCAAAATAGATTTATATTCAGATGTTTGTCAGTGCTAACTTACCTTGTTTTAGTGCAGAAAGGTCAATGTTTATGACAGAAGAGAACGAAAATAAAAGAAAACGTCATATTTCTCGTTTATTATATAATAAAGGTATACTTTTTTCTTTGTTAAATTAAAGAGAGGGGTGACTTCTTTCAAAAAATATTTATTACAACATTTTCACACAAAGACTTTTTAAGATATTACCTGTTATGCATGTCGGAATTGTAAAAAATACGACAAGAAAAACGGGGTGATACTTACATTGTGCTCCTTTATAATTTTTCATGCGAGATGAATTACAATGAATTTGCCTTCATTTTAAAGATACAAGTCATATAAATTAAATACATGTTGATTTCGATTGTGATTTGACATTTTTGGTTCTTTTTAGCGCATATTTGGAGTAAAACAAGAATGTCTGAAAATAATCTATTTTTAGCATTTCACACTGTTTTTGCACGTGCTCCTGTGTAAAAATAAGCACATAAAGGTATTGTTTTCAATACCTAAAAATTAAAAGCAAGTGGTCTGGAAAGAAATGTCAAAGTTTTGAAAATTTCACACAAAGACTTTTCGGACATAGGTCCCCCCTTAAGGTCTGCTCACCACAACTGCACGGACTGACAATATACCGTGTGTATGTTTTGCTTTCGAACATTTCTACTCTGAATTTTCTGGATTATAGTTTTAATATTTTTCATTTATAATAAACAAGATTGCCACTTCCCAAGTATTAAGAATGAAATTAAAATTTGTGAAAGTGCAAGGATGTGTCAATCAAACCCATCTATAAATTTGAAGTTTTAAAAACTTTTAGATGAAATAAGATTTTTAATATATTTTTGTGTAAAATGCTATTAAAATATATAAGTCGTAATACTAAACAGAAAATATTAACTTCAAATCTGTGTCCATGCACCTTTAAGCCAAATATACAGTGTTGGACCTCAAATATTGAAAAAAATTAAAGGAAAATCTGTCAAGTGCAATGCCTACTTGTATCCAAGACACAAGAATTACAGAAATGACGACTTGAAAGATAAAAGCATAGTCTCTCAGTAGGTTTTACCTATTACCAAGGATTGTTTCATATTTTGTCCTTTGATTATATAAGTATTCATAATATCTAATAGATGAAATCATGTCTATGTCACGCGCTTATAATTCAAGTTCAATATCTTTAACTTGTAATTTTTTTTTAAAATAATTTCCTTGTGAACGTGATTATTTGTATAAATAATTTCCTCGTGTCTATCTTCCTCTTCAAAATTGGAATGCATTGATCAATTAATCATGTTCATTGATTCAATCACTAGATAGTGACCTAGCAAATGTGTCCTAAAATGCGTTTACCAATTGAACATATTACTCCTCCTTAGTACTTCTGATGTTTTCGAGGTCCTTGTTTGTTCTTCTGCTCCTTTTTCGTTATTGTTTTTGAATACTGTTAGTTAACTCCATATGTTTGACTACAGAAATTATTATTTAAACATGATACACAAGTGTTATCATCGTCGCAAACCACGGCCAAAATGTACGATGCTCCCCCATCCTGGAAAGAGAGCTATTTCTGGAATCTGAACCGTGGCTTGAGACGATGTAGGGCAGTGAATACTAAAGACATATTTAACACTGAAACCGAATATTAATAGCAACTACACGTATCACCTATTGGAAAACTTTCATGCGACAAGAGGGAGAACTCAACCTTTATTATTCTTTTTCCGCGGAAACAAATCCCTGAAAAAATATGTGAATAAATTCTTATCAATATATCGTTTAATCATTGCCGAGATCATCGCTAATCAATATCAAAGATAGATTTTAGCTTAAAAATCTGTTTTAGGATATTTATGATATGTTTTTTTGTTTTAAGTTAAGGGTTTCTTGGCATCATATAAGGCGACTTTTTGAATAAAAATGGAATTCGCACATTGTTAATGCATAGTTTCTTTGCAATATTATTTCATTCAAAAACATTTTGATTGCTCATACAAATACAAAGAAGCCGTTGTGGTTTCTCCGGCGGCCCCCGGTGAACCTCATCGTGCACACCAAATCTGAAGATCAGAAATGTTTAAATTATAGTTCACTACGTTCAAGCGCACGCGATTCGCTCACGGCCTGCAATATTGTTAAGTGAATTTCCTCTGGAATATTTAACTCGTCATTGTCAGGGAGAGCATCTGATTCATTTATGATAAATAGAACTGATTGGGTTGGCACAATTGCCGGTTTGCGTTTGATTAATTTGTATTCCAATGGCGTATCCTTTGATTGTTCAAAATAATGACCTCGGATAACTTGTGCTCCTTTACTGTAAGAAGCTCCCCACCTGTCCGTGTCCTCTTTTTGTAGAACTGATTCTGCACTTGCTTTCAGTATATAATAGTCATTTATTTCATCGTCACTGAGTACAGCAAATATACTGCCTTTTGTAATTATATCAGACAGTATTTGAAATTCATTCGTCTCGTTTTCTGTGTCTGATGTATTGCTATCTGAGTCTTCCTCCGTGAAAGTTATAGGGGTAAATATACCTAAACTGTTAATAAGATTACAATTTTGCTCAAAATCACCGTCAAGGCAACCTTCGCAGCTGTAACAAGACAGTTGACGAATGTAATTTGTGCCGGAAATAGACGACAGAAGTTGGTGAACAGACCTTATACTCGTTATAGGTTTATATAATCTTGGCTTTTCTCTAGGGATTTCTCCTACATATTTGAAAATTCTACGACGAACGTTTGCCGAATTATTGGGAATTTTTAGTTTTTCGTTCGCAAAAGAATACAGACTTTTGGCATCCTGTATAAAACAGGTACCCCTGATTACGGCAAGATCCGCCTGATTCTTTAAAAATCCACCCGCTGCATCCTGTGGGCCTTTCGCATGGCTGGTTTCAAAGAAATTTCTGATTAGTTTTGGATAGCTAAATTCTGAAAGAGATGCTGATAACATGGATAAGTCACCGAAACAATGGCGACTTTTATATTGTGCAGCACAACCATCGCAGAATTCATGCATTGTTTGAACCTGGTAAGATATGGATTTTAGATATTCAGATACCAGTTTTTGGCAATGGTGAGTGAAGTGTTGGTCATGTTTATCATCAGGGGATATTATATAGAAATGTTCTGTTATTATTTCTGGTTTTTCGGTTGTACTTTCCACAACGTCCAATTCAAGAATAGCATGTCTGTGAAGTATGGTGACATGGATTGAAACTTCAGTTTTTTGGAAATAATTTGACTGTATTTCATTCTTTTCACAACAACGGTAATTTTCGGAAAAGTCATGAATTGTAACGCAGTGATTTTGAGGCAAATTCTGAAGTAAATTTCTTAATTGCCCAATTTACCATTTAGCACCCATGTTTTGTAATGGAAATTTTGTAAGAAGCTTTTCTCATGTACTCAAAGAGATCACCGGATTTGGTGACCTTTTTTACAAGTGTCAGTTTCTTTGTTTCGCCCCTTTTCGACTTTATGTTTATGTAATCAAAACACTACCAAGAAACATCAGGAGAAAGGTCATCAGTTCTTAGTTCCCAATGATTGAACTCAATTTTGTGAACTCATTCTATGCATGTTCTATTTAAAAAGGATTTGTTGTGTAAACCATCGGAATTGGTAGGACAGAGAGTTTGATTACACATTTCATACATGTCATGGTATATTACAGGGCTTGTTACATAGGTCTTTCTGTAATTCATACATGCTTTAAAGACGTATTTCATTTCAAGATGATATTGACAGCAACAGGTTACCCGGTCTTTTGGACGTGCTGTGCGAATGTAGTAAGGTTTACATGCCTCAGAGTCTCTGAGAAATTCGAATTTCTCGGCGTTTCGACAGAAAGTCTGCATATACCTCTGTGTTTTATGTAAGATTTGAATAGCATGAGAAGAATATTGTTTTGGACCTATTCTAACCCTTTTCACATAGTTTTTATTGCCAGTTGGGTGCGAAATTTCGGGCAAACACCAAAAATTATACACAAGCTTTCGGGTATCATCAGACAGGGCATCAGATCTTGATTTCCGCGTAGTATATATAAACGATGATGATTCCGTATGCAAGATTTTTGCGCGAACTTTATACCCTTTAGATATTCTACGAATCGTAAGACCAAGTTTTTTTTTTGCTAGTGAAGATTTTGCTCTAGAATTTTTAACATTTTCGCCGCTTACAGAAGCTGTTAGAAAATCCATGGCTTCCCTAACTTTGTCGCACCGTTTAAGTTTTAGTTTGGAGACAGATTCCATGACGTCAGATAAAATGGACGCTTGGAGTGTGACTGATTCTTTTTCCTCTGGAGAGGGAATAATTTTGCAATTTTGGAGTAATTTTACTGAGGGAGAGTTTGTATTTTGTAAAAAAGCGGCAATGGTAGCTGCTCTTTTTGTCGGGGATATCGTTAAATTTGATTTCAGTTTTTTCACAGCTCGACATTCTTGCATTTTGTTACTGAATGAATTGAGGTTGCCATTATCTGTATTTTCGCTCTGAATTTGACTAATCATGCGGGTTTTTTTTCGGCGCCATCTCTGTTGTGCTAGGGATTTCCGCCTCTGCTTTACTTCTTCGCGTTCTTTTAATTTAGATTTTCTTTCCATTTCTTTTCTCTTGCCATTCTCAATTTTTTCCCTTTTAATGCGTTCTTTTTCGCGCTGTTTGCGTTTTCTGAGCGTCGCAGCCTTTACTGTCTGCTCTGAAATTCAATGTAAATTTTCAATTTATGATTTAGTCTACAATTAAAAAAGTCAATTGTCTTAAATACGATGATATTTTGTTTTTAGTTATAAGTACATGTATACTCCGCGTAAAAATATTACTGCTAATTTACTTTCAGGGAATCCGTTTTACCTTTTGTGGTAGAACTCTTTTGTATTTCCCTTACTCTCCTCCTCCATCCACGAGTCTGCTCAACCCTTTTCCGTTTCCTTATTTCTTTGTTTATTTTTATTCGTATTGCAGCAGTCAAAGACCCTGTTTAATTATTAATTCAAATAAATGTTCACTGCCAAGTCACGTTAATGTTTAAAACATCATTTATGCCATTTTGCATCACCCGTGACATAAAAATATTTATAATAATTATTAATATTTTATTTGTAAAAATCAACTATCAAGATTCGAATTGATTGCATTTTAGGCACTGAAATGTTATGAAGAATTTTATTTTACTTTAAAATGCATTATGTATATGTCATTTTTTAAAAATCCTTTTTTATAAAATAATGCATTAAGTATTTCTGTTTTCACTATAAGTTCTTTTTTTCTAACGAAAAACGTACACGACCGTATGACGTTAAATGCGTCATTGCGTCATTTTATATGTAAGTGTGACATTAATATTGACATTTTATTTATAAAAATCAATTATTTTGATGCACATTTGGCATCAAAATGTTGGAGGAGAAATGCACATTTCAAATATGAATTTATTTTTGGGAAACATTTTTGCTAGTTTTGTAGAGGAATGTCTAAATTCAGTATTACTAGTATTTCAAATTCTTATTTAATTTATGTGTTTTTATGAAAGCGTGACATTCGTGTTGACATTTTAAAATGTCTCTGATATGAACATTAGCGAGTACATATGCCTCCTTTAAAAGAATATAACACCTTTAAAAATGCACATTCTGAAACTATTTTAATATTATGAAAAAAGGCTAAGATTTCCGATAATGAGCATACCATTTGTGAACACCATGCTACGCATGACGTTCGGATGTTAAAATTTCTCCTTTGTGACACGTGTCTTTTAAAAATGTTAATAGTTAAACAATCTCCTGCGTAATAGTTTTTATGAATAAATGCTTTAAAATGAAAAATCGAACGGAAGATATTTATATATTTAATATTATTTATCATTTCCATCAAGATGTTATCAGTAAAACACCAATAACATCTTAAATCCGACTTCACCCACCTTGCAGCTCTTTGCTGTACGGCCTCAACTTGATTAATAAGTGTAACCAAATGAGGGTCCCAAACGCTGGCAGCATACTCAAGGTGTGGACGTACCACCGCTTTGTATGCTGCTGACCGAAGCTGCTGGTTCCTGGTCGGTATATTTCTGCGTAAGAAGCCAAGTGAGCTGTTGGCTTTGTTTGTAACCTGGCTGATGTGCTTACTACAATTCAGGTCATCCGATATATCGACACCCAGATACCGAGCTGATGAGGTATTCCTTTGCCCCTTTTGACAAAAGCTCAGAAACTTCCTTATTTCAGTTTGGATTTCATTAAATTTTATTGGTTGTTGTATTTTGTTCTGAAAAGGCTTTTCTTCAAATTCTATTTTATATCCGCCTAGGATAGTATTTGAAATCCACCTATCAGATGTTATTTTTGCCATTCATCTAATTGATCTGATAGACCCCCAGCAATAAATGTAGTTAATTTGTTACTTACATTCAAAACTGTGTTTTGTATCTTGGATTTCTGGCCCCTCTGTAGTCCGAAATATCTGACGTTTTCCTGGCTTTTTAACGATTTTGATATTTTACATGCCAGGAAAACGTCAGAACCGGCGCCATTACGTAAACTGGGAAATCGCCGCCTCCAACCAGAGGCGGCATTCTCGAGTTGATTTTAGATACTTGCGAACTGAATTAAATTTCAAATTCAAAAGTTATCAATAGTACAATATTTAAAGAACTTACCAATATAGTTTTTTATGGTTCATTTATGAAATAAATAATCCGTTGAAAAAGGTTTTATCACACTGTCGAGATTTGTTTTCATTTCGTGCATTTTAAAATCTTGAATGTCCTGTTACGAAATGTGGAGTGATATTTTCTTTTCATCGATATTAGTGAGTACTAGAGGCATGGTGCTTTTATCAAAAGTCTGATTTCGGCATTTAGGTCGGTTCACAAGTATCGAAAATCAACTCCAGTTGAAGACGGCGAAATTTCCAGTTTTCGTAATGGCGCCGGTTCTGACGTTTTCCTGGCATGTAAAATATCAAAATCGTAAAAAAGCCAGGAAAACGTGAGATTTTTCGGACTAGCCCCTCTGTAGCCTCTTGACCGATTTGAGCTTCCTCGGAATGTTTGAGAACTGTTTGTATAACTTCCCCTGCCTCTGTATGCAGGTCTCCCCCTGAAGTTTTTTGAACTTGATCTTGACTGAAACATGGATTGACCTGTTATTTGTTTATTAATTTTTGATGCATCATTTATCTCCTTCATCCTTTTGTTATGTCACTCGGAAATAATGTTTTTTCCTCAATGGGAGTTGAGGCAGAGCATAATTGTTGGAAACGTTTTTGAACGTAGGGCTTCAAAATATATCTTCTTTTGATATTCATCTCGTACATTGCATTGCACGCCAACATTATGGCGTCCGACACAGATTTCTTTGCTTTTTTCATTTCAAGTTTATTTGTTTTAAACATTTCTGCTAAAGCAATCATTGGGACAATCGATAGTCCCATGACTTTCTGAACTTCTTGTAGAGTTTTATCTCTTTGCTGAACGTTAGGGAATAAATTATTCCAAATCTCAGAATTTATCATTAGGGGAATCAAATTTTTGCAATTTTCAGGAATTTTTATTTCCTCAATGTACTTTGAAATGTCAGCCTTTTTGGTACACCCCATTTTTATTAACTTGGACATATTTTCCGAAATAGGTTCACAGAACTTAGTTTCATCTTCGAATATTTTTGGCATGCTAAATTCAGTTTTTTCATCATCAAAAACCACTTCGGGATCATTTTCTGTTGAAAAAATTTCGTAAGTTTGATTTTCATTTTCCAATTCCGGAATTAAATCTTCCGTTGGAAATTGATCCAACCCGGAAGTACTACATTCCGCACTTGCACTCTCTTGTTCATGAAAGTTAGAATTGTTATCTGATCGCCGCAATAGCTCTTGCAGAAGCGAATAAATTTGTGATGGATTGAAATCCTGTTTTGGTTTTTTATTTGATGTAAATTTTTCATCATTTTTACTGGTGCTTTACCTTTCTTGTTTTTCCCCGGACCTTTGCCCGATGTGGAAGCGTTGACATTACTTCTAGTATTTGGTCGACTCGAATTTTCTCGAGCTGCGTCCTCGTCATGATTTTCAAAATCCGACTCTTGTTCCGAAGCGAATAATTGTACAACATCTGCGGGAGTATTCCCTTCGTCTTCGGAACTGGACTCCTATAATTTTGGCATCTTGTTTAAAGATATACCAAAATAAAGTTTTTTGCAACATAAAAATATGTTATCAACTCGTAATAACAACTTCTAAATCAGTTATACTGTCTCGCAGTATATACTGCTACACACTACGTGAGTGGCCAGATACACGTGGGCCTTTAACACGAAAGACACGGCCAATGGTCAGTTACAGGTATATATAAGGTATGAGAACCACTCAGATGTGAAAAATCTTTTATTTTTACTACTTTACAAGAAGGTACACGTGGACTAAGTGTGACATGATATTCCATTTAAACCAGAGTAAACTGACCGGGAAGTATTTAGTTGTTACAAATGAGGTATCTGGATGTCGTTACATGGATTATCTGACACGTACTTGGGTTGAATTCTATGTCCAACAGGGTCTCCCAGTTCTCTAGTTGCTTGAGGTCCTCTTGGAGCATTGGCTGACATCCCTGTTCATCCTCTGGGAACGGTTGCTGTGGAACCCCTTGATCCATGCTAGGTTTCGGCCTCGAACACCATACTCATGTAGTTTAAAAAGTAGTTTGTTGTGTGAGACCTTGTCAGAAGTTTTGCTGAAATCTAACAGGATTAAGTCAGTTTGCGTACCGTGTTGAATGTTACGTGCAAGCTCATCTATTAGCATCACCAGCTGAGTTTCGCAGCTTCGTCGCTCCCTAAATCCATGTTGGAGATCATACAAGATGTTATTTTGTGTAAAATGTTTTACCAAGTTTCATGTTATAATATGCTCCATAGTTTTGCACAGTATACAGGTAAGGGATATAGGTCTATAATTGGCCGGGTTTGATCTGTCCCCTTTCTTATATAATGGACTAACATTAGCGGTGTACAACTCTCTGGTTAATGTACCTGTGTCATAGCAGAGCAGAAAGAGAGTTTGGATTATTGGGCTTACCTCTTGGTGCAATTCTTTTAGTAAGGTGGGTGAAATCTGATCAGGGCCAGCCGCTTTGTCTGTTTTCAGGTTTTTCAGTGTATTTTCTATACCCTCTTTGGTTACCTGTATTTCCGGCATGTGGCTTCTTGCTGCTAAAAACCGACTGAAATTGTCGGTTTAAAATGTCAGCCTTCTCAACTGGTCGTAAATAAGACGTTTGGATTAGATTAAAAATTATAGATTAATAAACGACTTTTATAGATGTTTTATTAGTAAATAAAATAATCCTTACATTGATTAAAAAATAGTTTTTGAAGTTTTACGAAATGCATAATACGTAGATGATGCATCATTGTACAAAAGATAAGATTTTAGGAGTGCATTGTCAGAATACCCGTTTGAAGTGTCACCTGGTTCTTGCACCTCTTACAGCACCCTGCACCTTGATCTGAGGTATTTAAGGAATCAGTGTCTAGTTAGTGTAGTATGCCAGGGCATCAACGATAGTGGGAAACATGGGATAATTTGCATGACGGGCGAAGCCCGTTATGCATAAATTATCCCATGTTTCCCACTATCGTTGATGTCCCTGGCATACTACACTAACTAGACACTGATTCCTTATATTTCCATTTCATTGTGAAATTGTAGATTTAGACTTTAAAAATGTAGATTAATAGATTTAACAGGTCGAGACCACTACCTTATATGGAAGTCAATTTTCAACACGTGACGATGTCTTCGTCACATCCGTTCTCCAATCAAGTGAATGAGTCCCAAAGCATGACACTCAACAATGTGTTTACGATTCAATGGCGACAGGTGGTTTTCGTCGGTTTACTGCACATTACTTAACTCGTCACCGGAAAAACCATAGAGCTTCTTTATCACTGTATAAGACCGAAATTGAAAGATTATATTCTAAAGACATTGCTCCATGCTCACATTTAATATTGGAGTTGTTTTAGATGATTAATAGTTGCTTTAAATACCGTACAAATGCTTTGATGTTTGCATGTACATAAAACATTTTCTGATAAATATTGAGGGGTTATATAATAATTGCACACCATCTCCTGCTGTTTAAAACCAAGGACCTATATACTATCTGATAAACTATGAACATATATCACGTGAAAAAAACTCAATGTTTTATCGACACGATAGCACAGGTCTACGTCTCTTTGAACAATGGTATTATAAGTTGATATAAGGCTTCATAAAGCAAATTTTGTAAATAGGAGCATAGAAATGAAAATTATACATCATTTTAAATATTTCTTCCACAAATCTCAAAAACAAAAATTGAAAATACGTTTCCAAGGGATAATTCAATTTGCCCTTTATTTTCAACACAGCTGGGTACTTGTAGTAGCCCACAATGCATTGCGGCTCATTCAACAGTAGGTAAAAGTATTTACATGCAAATTTATGCTGATGTCAGAAAATCTAGTGGTCTCGACCTGTTTAAATTACATGAGGACTTCCATGTCAATTTCAATAGTCCTCGCCCACTGATGTCAAACAAAAGGAACGAGATTTACATGCATAATTGGCCTCCTTAGCGTCAGACACAGAGACAGATGCGCACGAGATTTGCATCCGTATTAGGCCTCCTTAGCTCCTGACTTATCGACCTGCCTAATTTACATTCCGGCACAATTATCAAGAAATAAACTCCCCCTGACTTTTAAAGAGTTACTGTAGATCACTAAATTTTCGCGACACCTTATTTTCGCGAGATAGTCATTGACTCTTGATTAGCGAGACAAAATTTTCACGAATAGTGGTTATTGTTCTATATAATCTTAAGGAATACTTTTATACGCGAGAATTTAATTTTCGCGAGCACACTGTCTCGCGTAATTACGCGAAAATAAAGTTCTAGCGAATAAAAAGTGATTTACAGTATCATGGAGAAAAAAAAAATTAGAAATGGAAATATTTATATAAGTAAACATGTTAAAGTAAAGATATTTTAAAATAGTTTCAGTATAAGTTGTAGCACAGTAAGAACTATTATCAAGTTTGAAGTAATATTGAATATTTAGAAACTTAGATTTATTGAATATTTAAATTTAGCGATATTGAAACAGTCGGTGCACTCGGGATTCTGACCCTGGGAGACAGAAAATTGTCTTTCCCAGTAAATTTTCAGTTGCTATTAAAGTTTGTAATTTGTTAGCAGTTTGAATTTGTATTTTATTCTATTTTAATTGACAAGAAAAACTTAGTCAATTCTTATAATTCGGTGTGAAGTTGCACCGTTTGACTGAATTACGTACGACAGTGCACCGTACTTGAATGAATTA
>NW_026938367.1:0-11738 GCF_032062105.1 Saccostrea cuccullata
TTAACTAATATTTACCTTTTATTCCTATGTAGATGACTAATTTTGCAGAATTTTCGTTATTGTATTTGGTAATCAGTAGAAATAAATGTCCATGTTAATTTTTAACAGAAGCAAGTTATAAAAGAATCACGAATATGTAGAAATTTATATAGAAATCAAATAGAAGATGCATTGCATTACGTTAATGAGAATGACATATCATATAATATAGAAAATATATTATATTTTGTTGATTCATTGTGCTGGAAAACTTTTCATTTTGTAGTCATTAACATTCCTTTGAAAGAAACTGTTGTAATTTGTTTTATATTCTCTCTCTCTCTCCATCTCTCTCTCTCTCTCTTCTTTGATTTGCTTTTAAGGACCCTCTCTACAAAGTGCAATTTTTTTGGACATTGAGAAAAATACATTGTATAAAGGAGTTAATATTGAGGATCTTTGTTTAATTTTCACAGTTTGGTGCATGGTATTTACCCCCCCGGGAAAAATGTTCAAAGACAATACAGTATCAGGAATAGAAATCACTAATCACAAAATCACAAAATGTGAAAAATGGAAAATTTGGCATTTTTTGAAAAATTTAAGCCAAAATAAAAAAAATTGTCTACGGAAATATTTCAAATCATATGCGTGTTGTAAAACATAGATTAGTAGTGTCACTCATAAAAAATTGGAGTGGGATCTCAATGCTATTTTTAGTAACATGTATCTAAAAATAGACATATTTCAAAAAATCCAAAAAATGAAATTTGGGCAGAGTTTTGATGCCATTGCTGGGTAATTAGGAAATATACTGTAAAAGTCAATGTGCTAATGTCAGAGACTGGACACCAATTACTACAATAACTACTAAATAACTATTATTTTCAGGGATTTCCGTTTTCTATTTATAGCTTCAAATGCCTAAATATAGACATGTCTCATAAAATGATGAAAAATGTCAATTTTTCCTCATTTTGAAGCTCCACTGAATCATAAATAATAAAAATATGGATCTCTCCAATATCTCATCAATAAGAACAAGGAATAGTATAATATCTCACAAATTATTGAGGACAGGCTCTCATCTCCATAAATAGTACAAATGTCTAAAAATAGACACATATGAAATTAACTGTTTAATGTTGATTTTCCACTAATTCTCAAATTAGAGATGGGAAATTTACCAACTTACTGTCACTAACTGTAACTGATATTATGTGACTGACAAGACAAAATAACATTCAATGGAATGCAGCATGATAAGCAGAGGTTTCCATTTTTTTTATAGTAACACATAGTTAAAAATAGAAATAATGCAAAATATCGGGAAAATGTTGTTTTTTGTACTTTTTTCTAAAACTTTGGATGAATAATTGCTGACTAACTGTTTTTAATTGCTATTGGCATATGGTGACCAACAAGTAAAAGAAAGCATTATATCAAATACAGAATGAGAAGCAGAGGTTTCTATTTCTATTTATAGTAACATGATTTTAAAAATAGACATACTGTAAACTATCGGAAAAATGTAGTTTTTTGTACTTTTTTCACATTTTGGATGAGCAATTGCAGACAATATGTTTTTACTGCTATTGGCATTCAGTGACCAACAAGTAAAAGAAAGCATATATGAAATACAGAATGTGAAGCAGAGGTTTCTATTTCTATTTATAGTAACATGAGTTTAAAAATAGACATACTGTAAACTATCGGACAAATGTAGTTTTTTGTACTTTTTTTTCACATTTTGGATGAGCAATTGCAGACAATATGTTTTTACTGCTATTGACATGCAGTGACCAGCAAGTAAAAGAAAACATATACGAAATACAGAATGTGAAGCAGAGGTTTCTATTTCTATTTATAGTAACATGAGTTTAAAAATAGACATACTGTAAACTATCGGAAAAATGTAGTTTTTGTACTTTTTTCACATTTTGGATAGCAATTGCAGACAATATGTTTTTACTGCTACTGGCATTCAGTGACCAGCAAGTAAAAGAAAGCATATATGAAATACAGAATGTGAAGCAGAGGTTTCTATTTCTATTTATAGCTACACATGTTTGAAAATAGACATGCTGCAAATTTTGAGAAAATGTACACTTTCGCACTTTTTTTCTAACATCAGGGATGGTCAAAGTGCAGACAAACGGCTTTTATTTGTTATTGACAGAATGTGACTAACGAGTATGAAAAAGCTTTAGCTAAAGTGTATAAGAATAATGTTTAAGCGTATTTTTACATTTCTGCCTATAGTAACACATATTTATAAATAATCAGGAAAATAAAGAATCATTCGTTTTTTTCAAATTAGGGATATGAAATTTGCAGTCAAACTTTCATTAGCTGTAACTGACATGGCTAATTGGGTATTCGGCGCGCCAGCGCGTCCACCTCATTCCAATACATAATCACAAAGTATGTTCTCCCTGCATTAAAACAATCAAATGACAGCGAATTTCTTTATAAATTAAGCATTATCGGTTATATTCAGGTCCACAGCCCAAATCCGATTGAAATTCTTTTGTTAGGTGGATCCAGAAAATTTTCCCTAGGAGGCGGTGGCTCAAAAAATTTTAAAAGAAAAATGGTACTGAAAGAAGTTCAGTTTTGTTATGACCCTAGAGATTATTGCCATGACAATCAAGTCTTTACAAAGGAGATAAAACTCTTGGGTCATAACAAAATACTTTGTTACATTCATGTTAGAAGGAAATTAAAATCTACTAAATCTACTCCCATTTATTTTTTACCGATGTTTTGTATATCTTTGACCCCCCCCCCCCGTTCCAACACGTACATGTATGTTTATACGTAAAATAAATTCATAAAAACCAAAACAACATTTTTTTTTAATGCTTTAGTTTAAGTCTAGAGAAATATATACATGCATGTATAAAGAGAGATATGAAAGTAAGCCAACTCAAAAACTTTGGCAAATTTCAGATTACTTTTGAACAATATGTGGTAAGGCATGCATTGATCAAAGGGGATCTGGATCCCTGGAATATTCAACTTCATTATAACCCCCCCAAAACGAAGTTTTGGGATATAAGAATCAGTTTTTTCCCGTCTGTCTAGCTGTCCATCTGCCCATCTGTCTGTGCAAAAGTTCCAATCCATATCTTCCTTAATGAGGAACATTAGAATCTACTACTCCACACAAAGATTGTCCTATGACCTAAGTGTGTGTCATGACCTTGGCCCAAGGTCATTTGGGAAACTTCAAGGTCACTGGAAGAAAAATTTTATAATTTGTGTCCGTTCCAGATCTTTCTTATTGATAAACTTGGTAGGTTCCTATTTCACATAAAGATTACCCTAATATTGTGTCATGACCTTGACCCGAGGGTATTTAGGGAAGTTCAAGGTCACTTGACGAAAAATTTCATTATTCGTGTCTAGTCCAAATCTTTCTTATGGATAAACTTGGTAGGTTCTCATTTTACACAAAGACTGCCCATGACTTAAGGGTGTGTCATGACCTTGAACCAAGGTGATTTTGGGAAGTTCAAGGTCACTGAAGAAAAATTTCATAATCGTGTTCGCTCCATATCTTTCTTATGGATGAACTTGGTAGGATCTCATTTCACACACAGACTGCTCATGACCTAAGAGTGTGTCATAACCTTGTCGCAAGGTCATTTGGGAAAGTTCAAGGTCACTTGAAAAAAAAATTATTTGTGTCTGGTCCATATCTTTTTTATGGCTAAACCTGAATCTACTACTTCACACAAACATTGCTTATTACCTGATTTTCTGTCATGACTTTGATCCAAGGCCATTAATGCAAGGTCAAGGTCACTGACAGAAAAAGTTCATAATTCGTGTCTGCCCGTATATTTAGTCTGGTTTTTTTTATTAGGATGCACCTTCGTTTCATTTATGAAAATATTATAGCATTACTTTTGCATTAAAAATGTTTTAGCATTTCTCTCTTCTCTTAGAATAAGATCATTAAATATTCATGATTTAGCACCTCTGAAAAACCCAGCGGGGTATTTAGTCCCTTTGGACAGATTAGTTTAAACTGACATAGTGATTTGAGACACCGGCTCCTACGGAAAATTTTCTGGATCCACCTAACAAAAGAATTTCAATCGGGCTAGGGCTGTCGACCTGAGTATAAACGATAATGCTTAATTTATGAAGAAAATCGCTGTCATTTGAGTGTTTTAATGCAGGGAGAACATACTTTTGTGATATATGTATTGGAATGAGGTGGACGCGCTGGCGCCCGAATACAATTAGCCATGTCAGTTACAGCTAATGGAAGTTTAACTGCAAATTTCATATCCCTAATTTGAGAAAAACAATGATTTTTATTTTCCTGATTTTTTATAAATATGTGTTACTACAGGCAGAAATGTAAAAATACGCTTAAACATTATTCTTATACACTTTAGCTAAAGCTTTTTCACACTCGTTAGTCACATTCTGTCAAACAAATAAAAGCCGTTTGTCTGCACTTTGACCATCCCTGATGTTAGAAAGAAAGTGCGAAAGTGTACATTTTCTCGAGAATTTGCAGCATGTCTATTTTCAAACATGTGTAACTATAAATAGAAATAGAAACCTCTGCTTCACATTCTGTATTTCATATATGCTTTCTTTTACTTGTTGGGACTGAATGCCAAAAGATAAAAACATATTGTTGCAATTGCTCATCCCAAAAAGTGAAAAAAGTACAAAAAACTACATTTTTCCGATAGTTTACAGTATTTCTATGTTTAAACTCATGTTACTATAAATAGAAATAGAAACCTCTACTTCACATTCTGTATTTCGTATATGCTTTCTTTTACTTGTTGGTCACTGAATGCCAATAGCAGTAAAAACATATTGTCTGCAATTGCTCATCCAAAATGTGAAAAAAGTACAAAAAACTACATTTTTCCGATAGTTTACAGTATTTCTATTTTTAAACTCATGTTACTATAAAAAGAGAATGGAAACCTCTGCTTCTCATTCTGTATTTGATATAAGGCTTTCTTTTACTTGTTGGGCACCATATGCCAATAGCAGTTAAAAACAGACAGTCAGCAATGATTCATCCAAAATTGTAGAAAAAAGTACAAAAAATGACATTTCTCTGATAGTTTACAGTATTTCTATTTTTAAACACATGTTACTATAAATAGAAATGGAAACCTCTGCTTCTCATTTTGTATTTGATATAATGCTTTCTTTAACATGTTGGTCACTATATGCCAATAGCAGTTAAATACATATAGTCAGCAATTATTCATCCAAAAATTTAGAAAAAAGTACAAAAAGTGACATTTTTGCGATATTTTTCATCACGTCTATTTATAAAACATGTGTTACTATAACTAAATATGAAATCCTCTGCTTCTCATTCTGTATTTCGTTTATGCTTTCTTTTACTTGTTGGTCACCATAAGCCAATTAGCAGTTAAAAACATATTGTCTGCAATTGTTCATCCAAAATGTAAAAAAGTAAAAAAACTACATTTTTCTGATATTTTGCAGTAGTCTACTTTCAAACATGTTTTACTATAATAAGAAATGGAAAACCGCTTCTCATTCTGTTTTTGATATAAGGCTTTCATTTACGTTATGGTCACCATATGCCAATGGCAATTAAAAACAGATAGTCTGCAATTATTCATCCAAAATTTTACAAAAAAACGACATTTCACTATATTATGCATTATGCATTTTTAAACACGTGTTACTATAAATAGAAATGGAAACCTCTGCTTATCATGCTGCATTCCATTGAATGTTCTTTTGTCTTGTCAGTCACATAATATCAGTTACAGTTAGTGACAGTAAGTTGGTAAATTTCCCATCTCTAATTTGAGAATTAGTGGAAAATCAACATTAAACAGTTAATTTCATATGTGTCTATTTTTAGACATTTGTACTATTTATAGAGATGAGAGCCTGTCCTCAATAATTTGTGAGATATTATACTATTCCTTGTTCTTATTGATGAAATATCAGAGAGATCCATATTTTTATTATTTATGATTCAGCGGATCTGCAAAATGAGGAAAAAATGACAGTTTTCATCATTTTATGAGGCATGTCTATATTTAGGCATTTGAAGCTTTAAATAGAAAACGAAAATCCCTGAAAATAATATGCATGGTAGTTATTGGTGTCCAGTTTACATTACACATTGACTTTTACAGTATATTTCATAATTACCTGGCAATGGCATCTTAAACTCTTCCCAAATTTCATTTTTTGGATTTTTCTGAAATATGTCTATTTTAGATACATGTTACTAAAAATAGCGTTGAGATCCCACTCCAATTTTTTTATGGGGGGACACTACTAATACTGACGTTTGACGACACGCATATGATTTGAAAAATTTCCGTAGACAATTTTTTTTATTTAGCCTTAAATTTCTCAAAAATGCCAAATTTTCCATTTTTCACATTTTGAGAAACTATGCTATTTTGCCGAACCATTTTCTAAGAGTGCGGTCAATTCTGGAATAACTGGTTATATGCCCTGTATTCTTTAACAGTTGATGTTTTCTTGTGATACAAAGATTTATATTTGAGTTCACTACATAAAGAAAAAATGCATTCATATTTCCTCAATTTTCATGCTTTTGTTTGTCAAAAATGGCCGAAAATGGTCAAATTCAATGGATCCGTCTCCATGGCAACCGGGTGCACGTGGGAAACTTCTAACGCCATATTTGCTGGTTTTGTACCAAGGTGCACCTGTGGTGCAAATTTCATCAAAATCGGAGACATGTCGTTTCCAAGATTTTTTGGTGCTTACAGAGAATCATGTAAGATCCAAGGGCAAATCACTCTAATTGCAGAAAAAATATCTTAAAATCAAAACTCTTAAGTGTGCAGTGTAGAGAGGGTTCTTAAGGAGGCTGTGGGGTCAACAAATTAACCACCAAATTTAACTTATTTTTAGAGATACGGTATCAAGCTGTCAACTAGCATTTAGCAAAGAAAACATTATATATTTTCGTTTTAAAATTTAAGCATTTTTGTATATCTTTATATGGAGCTCTTCTTTTAAAGAATATCAAAATAGTCTGAAAATGACTGCCTCCCACCAGCCTCTTTAATATCTACCAGCTTCATACATTTTGTACAATGTGTATTTGTGGCTGTAATTGTGCCATAATTGACCTATGGAGAGAACGTCAGTAGGAACATGTACATGTAATTGTGCCTGCTATTTATTCTTCTTGTTAATTTGAATAAATATATTTAAATCTAGTGATAAAATGCATATCTCAAAATATTCCAATACATGTATTCCAATATTGCAAATCATAAAAAAAGGCGTACCAACCATGATAGTATTTTTTTTTCTTTTTTTTGAATGCACCTGATAGTAAGACGTTATTAATTCTTTGGGGTATTTATCCTGCATTTTATTTCATAAAATGTGGAAACTTTGTAAATTTTGTCGAATTTACAATGACAATACATGTAATTGGGTAAGCTTCAAAAACTAAAGAGTCATAGTTTTTCTAATACAAAATTAAAAAAAAAAATTATTAAGAAATAGATGATAGATAGATGAGACTGATTTTATACAGAAAAATGCATTGTTATAAAATTAAATACTGTACCAGTGCTTTAGAATATTTTACAACATCTATAATTGTATAAAAGCATCGGACAGGTGTTGTGTTCTTGCATCCACTATTAAATTGACAAGTAACTTGTTCATCATCCGCAATCTCATTTTTGAGGCATTGAGTGGTACTGGAACTTTGTGAGATGGAGAAACTATGCAGTCAATGCAGAAGGAATGTTCGTTGGAGCAAAACCTATTTCGAAATCTTGCCTTGAAAAATATTTTAAAAAATGTAAAATGTAAGTTCCCTATACCAGAATACATGTTTAAAAGAACATAGTGTTGTGGTCACACGTATGATTATTCGCATAAAATAATAGTTTCTAACCTTTGAAACGTTTTTTCTGTCATAAACCTCACACTTGCTGCACTCAACTGGGCTTATTTCTAGCACTACTGCAGTCTGTATAAAAATAGAAATTAAGGTTATGGTGAAAAATAAAACAATTAGCATTGTTATGTCCGAGAGTTTTTCTTTTTTTATTTTTTGACTAGCTCCCGAAGTTATAGCCTGTTAGATATTTTCAAATGATACCTTATTTCTAAAAGGTATGTCAAATATTTATAAAATAAAAGATACATTTACTTCTACATAACTAGTAATAAAAGCACAGGTTATACTTACTCGGAAACATTTGTCCTTCAGTTTTGCAAAAAATCGATTTATTGATGTTGTTGGTACCATTATTTTGCAAAAGTACCGATGGCATTTAACTGATGCTAAATTCGACGGTCCAACTTCTGTCTTCTGTTCCAAAAGTTTCTCCAAGCAAGAAAAACAATACCCGTGAGCACATTGTTTGAGGACCACGACCGCCTAAAAAGATTTTTTTTTTGATAGTTATGTCTATGAAGGATAAGCCATCATTCGGTTAAGTAGACCATTTGCAAGCTATCTGAAGCTGATAAAAATGCAATTTTTAAAATTTTCAGGGACAAAACGTTTGCAAAATATTTTACCGTTTGTTTACAGAATGTTCCTATGCAGACACTAAACCTTGGAAACTTGAAAATTGTCCATATCTGCAAAATTGGAACATGTATTAATATAGAGTACAAAATTAATTACATGCTCATTTAAATAATTGACCAATAAGTAATCCATCCTTCTATGACAGATATCTAAACAGCACACACATATATTTCATGTATGCATTGCTTAAACAACAGTTCCTGTCTACATGAACATGTATGAGCACTGGGCTCACTAAATAATACCGCCGCCTCCAATATTATTATAATGGCAAAGTCCATGTTTGCACTGGGAGATCCGAAATAAGTGTCCGATCAGGAGTAAAAAAGAAAGTGTCGATGGCATTATGTAAACAAGAGTCTGTGAAAGTTTAATTAAATCTTATTCCGTGGTATAAGAGGAGTTGGGATTAATAAGGGTACTGTTTAGTATATGGAATGAATGACAGTATCCATGTTTTGCTATAGGAAAACAAAAGTATCACTATGTGTTCTATGAAAACGTAAAATAGAAGGTGCACTAGGTATATGTAATAAAGATAAACTATGGTATTATGAATAAGGTCGCTGGGAAAAATGAAATAATTATTTACTTCATTTGATAAGAGGGGCTGGTCTTTCGAAGTATCAGTCCTTTAAGGGATGGGGGTGGATAGAAACCGATGCTTTTTTGGTGAAAACGTTTTTCCGGGCCGGGCACCCTGTGATCGGACGGTGACGGCCTTTTTGGGAATCGGTGGGGTCATGGTGGAAATAATTGGGGTTAATATTCAGCGAGCAACGATGCCTACATCGCTCCTCATCGGCAACTCATCATTATCACGTGTTTTAAGGATCAGCCGATGTATGGCCGAGCATCGTCCAATTTTTAATCTGAGGTCTTCGGGTGGTTAGTGGTGTTAGCAGATAAGGCCATATCGGGATGTTCGACCCAAAAATTGGCCCGTAGTGACCGATTACAAAAGATGTTCACAAATGTAAGAGCGATGTAAAATTCGTGATTATCCTGAAACATCGGTTTTTGATTAGCAATGCATCGCTTGGCCTTTGTAAGTCTGGCCGGCAATCACGCCATTTTTATCATAAAAAGAATTGGTTGCCCATGTTACCCATGCTGAATAATGTGACTGATACTTTAAGGACTACTAGACCATTTGACCGATGTTGGGGTTTAAAACCACGGATTACCACTGATTACCACCGGTCTACGGCTACCCCGGGAAATGAGACCTAGGGATTCTAAAATTTAAAATTTTTTTTTTTTAATATGAGTTTAAATTTTTCCCCAATTTATGAAAGTTTGTCAAAAATAATATATTTTTTGCTATCAATATATGGTGCAATGCCCATTTAGAAGTTGCACTTTGCATCTGCCCAAAGTATTCTTTTAGTCAAAACAACATCACGAACAAATTTTAACCATAATTTCTCAAGAATCGTGTTTTGTTTTAGTTTTAATGATAAATAGCACAATTTTTTTTCAATTTAGCTATTTCCCCCCTAATTTAATTTTATTGGTAACCTGAATAATTTTTCTTTTTGTATGGGAAATTTATAAGATGGTGTCATAAGGTTAAAAAAATTTTGCAGAACTTTGTAAAAAAATAATTGAACAAAGTCAAAACCAAGTAAAACCTCAATTTCATATATTTTAGGGATTTTTTTTTATGTTTTTAAATCAAAATCACCCAACAAATATATAACAATCCATTCATCAAATTTTTGTTTTTGTTAAGTACCCTTAAAGGAAACTTACATGTACTTTTAATTTTTTGCTACGACAAAAACCAGACGAATTAAATTATGTTTTAATAATAGTGTGAAATTTTTTTTTCTGTCGAGAAAAATTTTTTTCAGAAATTTTTTTTGTACTATAATTTCATGAATTTTAGAACTTCACTAAAAATGTTAAAGACACAAATAGAATATGATTTGGATATATCTTAAAACATATTCTTCTGCAAGCTTTCTACTGGTAATTTAAGAATTGAGATCCGTATTATTTTTTGGAAATAAAGTTCGTAGAACATAATTTAAAAGATACAAATATGAATGTTACTTAACGATAAAGTGAGCCGTAAACACCATTTTTATGCAAAAAAAAAAAAAAAAAATCTTCTGAATTTAGAAACCTCAATCTTCCGATGAGATCGCCTGGCTGGGGATATGTTCCACTTTAATATTTGAGTAAACGATGTTCTTAATGCAGGATTTATTCACTTTTTAACAAAAAAAAATCTAAATACGAAGGTTGTCCGGTAAAAGCGTTGACAAGTTGTCTCGCATGAATAAATCTTCATTATGTTAGGAAAATCTCATTACTCTTTAGTACTTGTTTTTTGAATAAACACAGCAACTTTCAAATAGATATATGCAAACATGTAAATGAACAAATTATGAGATTTAATGTTATGTATTGAATCGCCTTACGGTGCACGGATGATGACGTCAAAGTGTCCAAACAGCGTTATGTTTAATCTTTGCACTAAAATAAAGTTGGGTATGTCGTACTTAAATTAAGTATTTTCACTGATGCACATACTTTTGTCTACCTAAACAGTTGAGGAACAAACTGGCACTGACGTGCTAACTAACTTCTGAAGATTTATTTGGAATTACGTACAATATTCCCACCCTCGTTCAACTAATTAAAAGACATTCTAATATTGACGGTCAACAGAAACAGCGTTTTCCGTATTTGGTGTTATACTAGTACATAGAGACTCGATCAAGAACAACTTCACTAAGAAAACTCCCATTTCATTTCTATAGTTAAGATCTGTAAATTTTTGTATTCATTTTAAGTCTCTGAAGGTGTTATTACATCAGCTAAATCAAACTGAACTGCTCTCCGGTGCGCCGTAACGTCATCAAACGTTACTATTTTTCGTGTGTTGTGTTTACCATTTTCTCATTTCGAATGCTTAAGAAATTGCCAAAAATGAATTAAATGACTTGAAATTTTTGAATAGTCGACAAAATGATTTGTGAAATCAAGTAAAAATAATATTTTTTCCAAATCGTATCTATTTAAGGTAGGATTCTTCGGTTTCAGACTAGATGAAATATTCAATGTACATGTATATTTGTTTATATCTCTTCTATAATTAGATGAAAGATATTTAAAAGATCATATTTATCTTTTCTCATCACAATTTTAACTTTAAATAGATATGGTAAACTAGTTT
>NW_026938368.1:0-116577 GCF_032062105.1 Saccostrea cuccullata
GATTTTGTGTACACGATTTCTCAAAGGCTCGCTCGATTTTCATAAAACTTTCAGGACTGATAAACATCAAACATAGCTGATATCTAATTTTTTGTTTTGATGACGTCACTTCCGGTTTTGAGATTTTCCTTTTAGTGATATTCAAGGGGTAGTTTTTAGTTTCTCAAAAACGGCTTTGGATAGAAACATGAGTTTTTCAGCAAAGATAGAGCAATATATGTAGATGTGACACACGTATTTCATTTTCACCGGAAGTGCTGCACACCGACGCTCGCTATGGTCCGAAAAAGGGCATATTGAGAATTTTAAATTTTTTAACATTTTTTCTTCGATATCTTTTCATCTACAAATATTTTGTTAAGACATATAGAACAAAAGTTGTAGAAAATGTAACGATCTTTCGAAGGATATCAACGATAAGGGGCTGGCCCCTATAATAAAGGGCTGAGGGGGCGAAATTTTTCCTTAATATCTCAAAAAGTATTGAGAATTTGTAATACGTCAAAGAAACAAAGTTGTTAAAATTAAGCTTTATTCTGGATCGTCAAAATACGTAACGTCGTCATTTCCCGGGCCCAAAACCCGGGAAATGTGGAAACGCGTATTTTTGCCGTTTTGACAAGTTTTTGGATAACATATGTCTTTGGGAGCATAAAAATTAATTTTTCGTCCGTCGGCGTCATTTCCGGTAAAACCGGAAGTCCAAAAAGGTTATTTTGAAGGCTTTTGATGCAAAATTGAAATTGTAAAGTCACGGGAATGACTTAGCTCATTGCTTTCTTTTTTGATGTCACTTCCGGCATTTCCGGTCAAAACGGGACGGAAGACCTACTCGTTGCTTTGCAACGAGATTTGCTCTAGTTTTCTTTCTATCTTTTGTCTCTCTTCCATTCTTACAATTTGTAAGTTTAAAAAATATACCGACGATGGATTATCTATGATTTTAAATTTCTTTAACTTGGCTGGCGAAACTGTTCAAAGTGTGTTCATTTGACTTTGTTGGTGAGGGAAAAAATGGCTTTGCCTGCTCCCCACCCCTTTCACTTTGTGTAATAAAACTTTGTATAAATAAAAAAAAAATCCCCGGTTTTGAAACATATCCTTATACGTCATTCATATTAAAAAAGTTTTCCCTAAATTTTTCCCCATAATGTTAAGTATTTTGCCCCCCGTTAATATCAAACTTTTCTGCAAAAAACATCTTGACATGAGTAGGATTTCATGTGTTCGTGATTTGGCAAAAAAAAAACAGGAATATGGTTTGCTTTTAAAAATTTTTAATTATAACATCAAAAAGTTCTCTACATTTAAAATTCTTATCAATTTCTTTTTTGAGGGGTTATCCAAAACTGATACATGTAACTTCTAAATCTCACATTTCTTTTATTTGATTTTTTTTTTTTTAAAAAAAAATAAAAACAAATAATTATTAAATGTCTATTATACGCACATGTATGTATAATGTTGGACTGGGTGGGAACATGAGAATTTTTTTATGGATATGTCGCGTGCCATCATAAAATTTTTTTTTTAAAGGGGAGAAAGTTCCGTTTTGTTTGTTTGTTTTTTTTTTTTTTTTTTTTTGGGGGGGGGGGGGGGGGGTCAGCACATATCTAAAGACTACCTCGCTCTAAATACATATAATTAGTTTTAGAATCCTCCCCCCTTAATCCGGCTTTTAATTCATGGCATTAATTATCATTTTGAATGGTTTAACTGTATTTCCTAATGAAATAATCATTAAAATATTCTTAATACATTCTACGTAATCAATTCTTTTTTAAACTTGTTTGTTTGTAGTAAGGGAAATTTTAAAAGAAAGAAAATGTGCCACATGGTTTTATATCGTAATTCAACATAGTTTTTGGGTTTTTTTTTTTCCCTTTCCCTCAATATATTTCTAATACTCCATTAACAAAGAAATTATAAATCTAGCATTTTTGAAATTCATATTAATCCCTTCATTTTT
Organism: Saccostrea cuccullata; assembly: GCF_032062105.1. NCBI lineage: Eukaryota > Metazoa > Mollusca > Bivalvia > Ostreida > Ostreidae > Saccostrea > Saccostrea cuccullata. Next base: position 1,970 of record NW_026938368.1, read on the forward strand.
TTGTTGTTGACTAAGATTTTTTGTAAACTTTATGTAAATTCTCTCGTTTTCAAATGCATTGGAATGTTGGTCCAAAAAAATATGTTGAAAACCCACGAGTGACCTCTTTTTTACTTATCACCCGGTGATGAAAAAAGTAATACCCTTTGGGTATCCGATGATGACAAACTAAATGCTATATAAAAAAAAAATAAAGAATCATCTGACTTCCGCCTAAAACGTCAGAATGAAGTGATTATTTAAAGAATACGCACAAATGTCAAAAAACAATGCATGCCTATTTATTGAAAAGGAAAATTTTAGCCAACGTGTATACATTTTTCCCGTGACTTTTCGCTACATGTAATATAAATAATATTCTTTAAGATTAGCTGGTTTTTTCTCATATACGAAGTAAATAATTTCAACGATGCATAATTATTATTTTATTTAACAATATTAGGTTTAAAAAATGATTTTTAAGGAAAAGTTTAGTAAATTTTTAGATTTTTGTTGATGAACAAAGAAAATTTTTTACATATTTTTGAAATCACAGTCCGTTAGATGGAACGTTAATAGTTCCTATGTTAAGGTTTACAACTACATGTTCATGTATTTTGCAAGCAACAGATATTGATTACCCGCGAATAATCTAAATTTACCGACTGGCGTGAAGCAAAATCAAAAACAATCAATGATCTGTTTACAATGATATTGTTTTAAAATTTTTCTTATTTATTATTGTAAAATGGGCAATAGAAATTTATAAAATGGCAAAAGCGGTTTTTTTTATTGAAAGGGAGGGGGGTGGTTGATAATGTAAGGCACAGTAGAATGTAGTAATAATGTCCCTCTCCGATTTTTTTTATCTGTTTTTTAAAAAAAGGGAAAAAAAAAAAGGGGGAAAGGGGTACATTATTGCAGCTAAGTAAATGTGGCTGCAGTAGAAACATTTTGGAAAAAAACCTAATAAAATGAGTCAACTTTGAGACACAAGGCTAGTATCACACCATGTTTAATTTTACGGATGTGATTTTTTTTTTTAAATTTTAAATTGAGAATAATTATCGTAGCATTTTTTAGTTGTAATTTTATTGGCTTCATTTCTGTTTTTTGTAAGAAACAGGTATTTCTAAGGTCGACCCCCCGTAAATTTGGAATCGATCGACTTGGTTTCTTTTTCCTTAAAATGGGCAATACGTAAAATCAAACAAAGTGTGTTTAAATAACTCGCATGCATTGAGGATTTATCAAACGTAAAATCAGCATACATGTACATGTAGATCTATATTTTGCTAAATTATAAGTTGTTTTTGTGGAGGGTTTTTCGGGAGAAAACAGGAAGTAGAAATCAAAGTTTTGAGGGGCGGTGGTATTCGGGTTTTAAAGGATTTAAAATACAGTTAACACATTTTTGGGATTGTAGTTTATATCAAATTTTTTTGTCATTAATTAAGCTTTTGTTCAACTTATACATTATGACCCTTAATTTAAACGATGCGGTGTCCCAACTGAACAACGAGAATAAACCATGACGTCACAATTGAACGTGAAAAAACTGATATGCTCAGAGTTAATTTTGCAAACATACCAATTTCAAAATGTAATAACTTTGTCATAAATAAGAAATTTTTTTTCTTTTTTCAGTTTTTCTAGATTTTACATGGACCACTAAAATACACAAAAATCTAAAATTGATAAATTTTCCATGGTCAATTTTACCGACATTGACTGATGACGGAATTATTTAATATATTTGATTTTAAAAATTGTTTGTGCAATTTGCAATTCTGTATATTAAGTACATGTAACCAAGGTTAAATTTATTGAGACGATGGACTGAATCTGACATACAAATGTACATATTTCTATATGAATTGGGTAAAATTGCCAGTAGTTCGAAAGTTAAAAATGAAAAAAGTTTTCAGACAAACAGATGGACAACACGTCACGACAGACATTATATGCTAAGGAAACCAAAAAAGCTCAAATAGTGTTTTGAAAGGGTTACAATAGGTTGGAGTATTTGAAAAGCTTTTTTTTTTCCTGCGGGTTGCATGACCAACATATTCATGTTTTATATTTTCTTTAGTGATTTGTTTGTTTGTTGTGAATACATCTTCCCTCATATGGAGACACCATTAAATAATAATGAAGATAAGATGTGTTTTGAAACACTGATGTCCCAGTATGGAAGCCTATGGCGAAGGTTGAAGTTTCTCAAATATATGCAAAATAAAGGTCAAGGTCAAAGGGTTCAAATTTTTTAATCAGAAGAAAGTTTTAAAAGGAATGCACATTGAAATAAAGAAATCCCTAGTAATTCCTGTTTAAAAGTTAATTGCCAAGGTTAATTTTTTTTTTTAAGTGGTTAAAATTTCGGGGGTAAGGTCAAACATATTTATACCTGTTGACAGTTCACAATGAATACAATATGTCATGATAAGTTGAAAGCCCTAGCACCTACTGATCAAAATTTAGGCAGAGTTTAAAGTTTGGTATTTTTCTTGTAAAAATGTGTATCCCATTAATATAGAGGAAAAAATTTTATGGTCCCCAAAATAAAAGGTCTTATTAAATTGTCACAAGAAATAAACCTATAAAATGTGGAAGCTTTTTATAGCCCATCCCACTTAAAACTTATGGGCAAGCTGCTGGATTTAATTTCTAAATTTAACAGACATAAAAAAACCAAAAGAAACAAAATATGTATAATAATTAGTCAAATGGAAAAAAATATACTATTTAACTGGAATAACAAAATACATTGTTATTTCGGGGACAGGAAGTTTTAAATGGAACCCCCCCCCATCCCCCCCATCTGGCATTTGCTTTGTTATTTAAACAAAAAATTTAAAATAAAAAATGACTCTTGACATCCTCTCCCTATAAACTTAGAAAAATTGACCTCACTATCATTTTTTTTTTTTATTTGTTTATTTGTTTTCATTTTTTTTCTCCTGTTTGTCACGAAATTCTTGGGAATTTTTTACTGAGATGTGAACCCCCCTCCCTCTCCCAAAAAAATTCTGGATCCGCACCAGTATTGGCAGTAACTGAATGTCACATCGACAACGGGAGATAACTTCACAATATGAAATTCGTCTAGTGTGGCATGCGATATCTTTCACCATTTTTAAATTTAACCTAATAGTTTGGGTGTATTTTACCCCCACTATACTAAAACTTCTCTTTCCCACTCCCTGTGTCTCAACTTCATGAAATATAAATCCAATTATAACTCAAAATGAATTAATCCAATGCACACCAGACTGCAGCCATGTGCCATTTCGGCGAACCTTCGTGATTCCATCACCTTATCGATGAAGTGGGAATGGCCGAGGGGGCCAAAAAGGGGTTTTAAATTTTAAATATGATAATGGGTGACGCAAAGTGATGTGATGTAGAAATTTACATGTTCACATGTATAGTACAAGAACAAATTTTAAATTAATTCATAACAAACGATATTAAATTTTAACAAACCTTTTTCCGTTGTGCTGTGTGATTGTGGTGTGGGGGGGGGGGGGGGTTTGTAAATTTAAAAAGGTCCTATTATCATGTTTTGAGCAAAACATTAACCAAAATTTTAAATTTGACGCGGATCCAGAAATTTTTTCCGGGGGGGGGGGGGCCCCCTCTAAAAAAAATCCTATCCAGAAATTGACAATCAAAAAAAAAAAATTAAAGTAAATTACCCAAACGTCAAAAACCTATATCGTGGGGGTGGGGTGGGAGTAGTGGTGACTTCTTTGCCCAAATGTTTAACTTTTATACTTATTTTACACATATTCGTGTTTACCAGGGGGGGGTCTGCATTTTCCAAGGGGGGGTCCATTGTAACTTTTTCCTTGTTTTAGTATATACATTTTAACCCCCCCCCCCCACAGATCCGTGCATGAATTTACATCATTAATAAAATTCAGACTGGTATATAATGAATTAAACATGTATAAAATAAATATAAGAGGTTCTGAGTTATAGGTCACAGGGTCTGAGAATTTCATACTCAATTTGATGAATACATGTAAATTATAGAATTATTTTGACTATTTCTTTGGAAAGCCGCCCAATATGTAGGAGCGTGTATTTAGAGGCAAACACCTTAGTGCGGGTATTACTGTCTCATGACAGCATCTAGTCAAACTTGCTTTCACCGGGCAACATAACAAGTATCATATTTAACCATCTGCCTTCCTTCACTAAAACGATCTATCCAATCATTGATTGAATTTATAGGAGGTCATTTGTCTTAATAAACTGTGAACAATTTCTTATACGCTACTTCGAAGGCATTTTTAAGATATAACATAAATATTTTAGTCGTTTGTTGAACGAGTTCAACTGAGACAACCATTTTTCCTGCATAATGACGTCATTATTACATCGTGAGCAAAACTCAGCATTCAGCATATGCTATTTATAGAACTTGTGTTTGGCTATATGTGCACCAAATTTGTGTCTAATCTGAATTGTGGTTTTGTAGATACACATGTATAGAGATAGTTCGCGAACTTTTTGAACACCCCTCGTACTCGTACAAGGTCATTCATATCGATTTTATGTGTTTAATTTCTTTGTGTTTCAATGGTGATAATTAAACTTTTGACAGATATTATAAGTTATCTGTGGCAAACTTACAAACTCTTAATTTTTAACTTTAAATTAATGGTGCTCATTTTTCCTTTACTTGAATCAAAAAGTTTAAGATTTTTTTTATATCAATACGTACACTATTTAACAAATGTTCGATAATAATACTAAATAAATTACTTCAAGAAACACTATAACACATTTCCTCTTTTAAAAGTGTTCATATTATTTGAAATATTTTGCAACTGTAATTCTCTTCTACATTTAAAGATTGTTATGTCCCTCCATATTAAAAAGAGGTCTGGAAAACAAAATTCTGTGCTAAAAATAGACCACGTGCTGCTATCCATGAACTACTTTCATGGTTCTTTACACTCTTTTTGAAGACAACGATACATTATTTTTAACTTGAAATTATCATTTAAAAGTGCAAAATTTAGACATTTTCTCAACAAATTGTTGTAGAGAGAACATTAATGCACAGTTTGCATTTTTTTTGTGGATTTTTTAAGGCTCTGCTGAATTCTGTAGCTGCGCAGTTTTAAGGAGCATATCAAAAGCATTTTTCTGCAAAAGTATAGATTATATATGCACAACATGCAACAATATTATCACAGATAATTCAATTTATACTGCTATGAGAAATATATTATATTTTACACCTTTGGATAATTCCGCATATCCCTGCGCAGTCTGCAGGATATGCGCCTTTATCGCAGCGCAATTATCATATAACCTTTCATTGCGAAAGCGCAAGCGTTGCTTTTCTTGTCAGAGTAACCCAATCAAAATCCTTGATTTTGTTGCGCCATTTTTGTTAGCCTGGTAGTGCCTTGAAAAAAAATGTTTGTGGAAAAGGGGACCTGCGTACATGTGGCCTCAGATTTAATTATTGGTCAGCTTCTTAGCGGAGAATCATCGGTCCCTGTAATTTATGCAGTGGAAATTATCCTCATATCGTGGAACCTATTTCGGTGGAGGCACAGATGGGTTTTTGCAGGGTTCTCTGTATTTCGACAACCCTCTATGAAGAATTTGAAACACGGGGACTCTTTCGCCCATGCATTTGAGAAGTTCTAGGAATGCAGTGATTGTGATTTCCTGTCAATTAAGGGCAGTGATGTTTTGGTCATTATAACAAAACAAATAATGTTTTAACACTGTTTAACTTTTACATATTTGGAGCAGCTTTAACATCATTGTTTATTTATACTTCTTTTGGTTAAGCTGCATGCCTTTATAAAATACAGGCTAACTGGCGGTGTAACAGCTAGGACAAATTATTTTCATAACTTATATTAATTTACCATATGTACCTATTACAACTTCATGGGTTCTCCTTATGATTTGTCTTTCTGATGTTCAGGAAATACATATAATGGAAATAATAGCATTCATGTCGAAATTATTTTCCAAATAGTTATTTAACTTGTATCGTTGCCCCGATTATGATACCCCCTTTTCATCGAGAGAATTATTAGTTGTCTCGGCGAATGAAATCTCACTATTACCTATCATGTGTACCTAATCTATTTACAGTCATTGTTCCATTGGAATATTCTGCAGCTGCATCAAAATTGTGAATTTTATATGACTGTTTGATTCTGCAATTTTATTTATCCTGTTTACACTAGAGTTAATAACTTGCCTGATCATGGAACCTGTTTACGCATAATTTATGGCGGTGTTGTCCTTGGTGGTTGATGGCATTGTTTACACATGGAAATATTGGATTGTTTACAAACACATGCATGTGTTAAATCAAGTATTAAACTTTCTTCAGTGCCCATGCACGTGTTAAATCATTTCAGCAGATCAAACTTTCTTCTATAGTATATTCAAAATAATTACTAAATTAAGACATTCTATGTGTGCCATTTATAAAAGTTCTATCATTGGAACATTGTTTTTTTTTTACTTATGGGAAATATATGTTGTGTCATTGGGATTTGAATGCATTTCAATCTTCTGCATGATGCAGTATGCAAATTTGAGATAAAATAAACCGAGAGCAATTGATTATCTGCACAAAATGTGTCAAAGGGGTTATCAGTCAGCTGATCTACACATGATTGCTTTTTTATGAATCTTTGTTCGAGGTCAATTGGGTCACCACGGGATGTCAGCTGGAGTATCGTGGATTATACTCTGGTCATTCAGTTATGCATATTTATTGTATCTTTATCATAAAGACTTACAATTTGATCAAAATATAATGTATTTTAGCCATTTGATGAAATGTTTACATTTTGCTCTCACTGCACTAAAGGTGGCCGTACATCCCCTTAATGAAGCGTTTAAACTTACTCCCCTTTACTGGTTATTTACTATTTATTTTTAATGCAATGCCTCGAATAACCCTTGTTTTCAGCTTCTTTTAAAACATTTTTATGATAAAATTCTTTGTGTTTTAGAATATTACATGGCACAATAGATTTGGATATTTAAATCCTGTACATTAAATCACCTGTAACCGCACATTAAGTTGACAAAACTCTCGATTCGTAACTTAATCGACAGGTTTTCGTCAACGTAATTAACAATTACAGGTAACTTAAATGTTTGTTAAGGTTTTAAATGTTGAAAATAATACATAAAATGCAAAATATTTTTTGAACCTCATTTGTAATGAAAACAGGCAAATAAATTTTTTATTTAATGCACAATTAATGCAAAAATACCAAACATTTGTTTATGAAATGTTCAACAGTATATCATCTTTGGAAATGATAAATCCATTGCAAAAAAGACACATATGTAATATCCTTATGTATAATTATTTCAGAAAATCCACAAACCGAAGTTTCTTTATTAATAGTCAAGTATCTCATCCTCTTCACAATATTTGTAAATGGATGCTGACATGATGATCCCATTTCCACAAATGTCAAAAAAATCCATCAACAGTGCAATTTAAATTGTAAAAGAGATAGGCATATTTCCTGATGAAATGATAATCTCACTAGATGCACTGCAAGTGGAATCATTTTTGGGACAGCGATCACAAAGAGCTTTATTTTTCATCTTTTTATGTGTTTAATTTCTTTGTGTTTCAATGGTGATAATTAAACTTTTGATAGATATTTTAAGTTATCGGTGGCAAACTTACAAACTCTTAATTTTTAACTTTAAACTGATGGTGCTCATTTTTCCTTTACTTGAATAAAAAAAGTTTAAGTTTTTTTTACATATCAATACGTACACTATTTAACAAATGTTCGATAATAATACTAAATAAATTACTTCAAGAAACACTATAACACATTTCCTCTTTAAAAGTGTTCATTTTATTTGAAATTTTTTGCAACTGTAATTCTCTTCTACATTTAAAGATTGTTATGTCCCTCCATATTAAAAAGAGGTCTGGAAAACAAAATTCTGTGCTAAAAATAAAAATGATAATCTCACTAGATGCACTGCAAGTGGAATCATTTTTGGGACAGCGATCACTAAGAGCTTTATTTTCATCTTTTTCAAACACTTGCCATCATCTGAATCCCCAATATTTCCATGAATTATTTCATCGATAGATATCAGTAATTTCTGCAAACGATGAAGGCAAAATTAAAGACCCTCTAAATACATTTCTCGCCAATCTTCTCTTTATGATAAAAACTCATTAATTTTCCTGTCCTTTTTTTCAATTTCCAACTAGTTTTGCTTAAAGCAATATGAGCTATATATCCTCGAAAATTTCATTTTGCTGGTAAAATGTGCTATTATGATTAATTTGTATGTAATTTAAACCCTTATGACCAATAAGCCCAAAATAAAGTTTAAAAAATGTTTCAGAGGAAATATTTCTGTACAACCGAACATACAGTTTTATATAAGAAATCATTATTGTACATGACGACAATAATTCAATTTTGCTTCAATCAAAGCTAATTTAAAAAATTCCATCGCGAATATGAACAACAGAAGTTTATAAATAATTTATTTATCTGTCATTAAATTAGTTAATCGCAAATTTACTATAAAATTTTCCGATGTCAAACATGCAGCTCATATTGCTTTAAAAAAATTTACGAGTACTTTTAATTTCAACAAGACACATGCACTCATATATTTAACATTAACAACCACTGAAAATAATCGTTGCGTTACATAGCAGAAAACATTATATTGTTGTGGCTAGGATAAATTGACATATGATTTAAAAAGTATCGTAAACTATGGTTTCTAGTTCACAGAAAATTGTGCATCTCCGACACAAGATGCAAAGTTTTGTTCCTAAACTATTTTCTCAAACATAAAACAATGTTCATCGCATTTTTCACGAAAACAATCAATCTTATTAATGACCAAACTTCTGGCAAATATTTGTCTTCATAAACCTTGTACAAATTATTATATTCTAATTCAAAGGAATTTCCAAGATATACTTGAAACTTTAGAGCCGACCTTTGCTCGAGTACGGCAGAATCAACATTTTTTTGTAACAGGTCACCTACATAATATTATTGAGTCATTTTCACAATGTGACGCTCCAAACATGGAGCAAAATGTTATATAACATTTTCTTTTTATAGATGATATGCATGACTATATGCATGTGTGTCAAATCTGATTCTGAGCTGAACTGTAGTATTTTTTAATATACAGATAGTTGCAAACTTTTTTAAAGTATATTTATCAAATGAACGATATTTTGCAGTTGCAAATGATTGTTTTCAATGTTTATTATAGTTAACGCTGGTGAAACATAGATTATGGGATAAACTATTGATAATAATCGTTAATCAGTTGTAGTTTTCTGTCCATTAACATAGTTTACAGTCGATATAAACCTTGTTTAAATTATCAACTTAAAATTATGATTAGCTCAATCCTGTAAATTTGGCGTTCCATATCCTAATCTCTTACAATTTTTGAGTTCATACCAGTGCACGAATCAACGCTTATGAAGATTTTTATATAAAAAAAGTAATATTAAGTTTTTATAAGCATAGAGCAAAATGCTATATAGCATTTTATAGAACATATGTATAAATAGATGTGTGCCAAATTTCATTCTGGTCTGAATTCTATTTTCTAGATATAGAGATATTCGCGAACGTTTTGATCATTTCTCGTAGTTAACAAATCTCCATTCTATTTTTATCAGATTAACGATATTTTGCAGTTACAGATGCTTGTTGTCCATAGTAATTGTACTATATACGCTTATTTAACAGAGATCATCGCTTTAATTATAGTTTACAGATGTGAAATATAGGCTAAAATCGTTATAAGTAGTATATAATTATCGTCCGTAAACGTAGTTCACAGTCGATAAACCTAGTTTAATTTATCAAATGTACGTAAAACCTGCTCATTTCTGTAAATTTGGCGTGTCATATCGATTTACATGTACATTTGAATTTATATTGGTGACCGATTCAACGCTTATGCAGATTTTGTATTTAATCAAAGAACACAAATTATTTCTTCTTTATGTCTAAAACCTTGTTAATTTGAACAATTTACCAAATAACGATTTTTCACATACATGCATATGAAATATTAATGACTGATGCCCACAACCTTATAATCTTAAACAAAAGAAAACCTTTCACTCAATTTTACGATAAAAAAATTTAGTGATGTATTAAGAACGTCAAGGAACAACACATGAAATCATGCAGAGAGACATCACAATGCATGAGATGATAACATCTATCAGAAATTTAAAAAAGGGAAAAACTACGGTCCAGATAGCATCACCAATGAGATGCTTCAACAACTAGGCAACTCAGCTCTAAATAAATTGTTGGACATATTCAATCTCAGCTGGAGTCTAGGCCAAGTACCACAATGCTGGAGGGAAGCCATCATGAAACCAATACTGAAAAAAGAAAAAAAAAACAAGTCAAAAGCCGCAAGTTACCGTCCAATTAGCCTCACAAGTAGTTGTTGCAAATTCATGGAACGCATAGTGAACAAGCGCATGCATATGTATTTGGAATCAGAAAACATCATTGGGCATGAACAAGCTGGTTATAGACAATACAAAAGCACAGAGGACCAAACTACACATCTCTCACAAGTAATAGAAGACTCGTTCCAATCAAAGAAATGAACATTAGCGGTCTTGAGTGGACACTACAAAGAGCGTTTGACAAAGTAAAAGATGGCCTACTTGTAAAACTCCAAAGATTCGGCGTAAACGGAAGGATGTACAAATGGACTAACTCCTATTTGAAGAACCAAAGAGCCAGAGTGATGGTAGGTGGAAAATTGGGAAAGAAAATTCTTCTTAAGCAAGGAGTTCCCCAAGGAGGAGTACTGCCACCTACTCTCTTCATATTATTTATGAATGATATTGTATCTGAAATGCCAAACGGAGTAAACATAGGACTATATGCGGACGATCTGGTACTATGGTGCTCTGAGGAATACACAACCACAGCAAAGTACAGAATACAAAAAGCGTTAGACAAAGAAGAGACATGGACAAGAGAATGGTGTGTTACCATCAACAGAGAAAAAAACAACAGGAACTCTCTTCACACTATCGCCTAAAACTCAAAACATCACTCTTACCATGGACGATACTCAAATCAAAATCGAAGAACAGCAAACATACCTTGGGATAACCTTTGATAAAAGAATGACATGGAAACAGAACATAATGTCAGCTAGGAGAAAACTTAAAATCATGAGAAAACTGGCAGAAACAAGCTGGGGTGCAAATGAAACGGTATTGAAAACTGTCTACCAAGGAAAAGTAAGACCACATCTTGAGTACGGATCTAGTGCATGGTCAACAGCATCCAAGAGTCACCTACAGACACTAGACAAAGTCCAGAACCAGGCATTACGTATCATCACAGGAGGCATGAAATCAACACCAATTGCAAGCATGGAAGAAATTACCAACATACCACCATTAAATAAGAGAAGAGAATGTAAAGCTATGATACAGGCCACCAAGTATCAATGCCTTCAGGATCATCCAATGAGCCAGAGAATGAAACAACTACAGCGAAAACATCCACAAGACGAAAGACCACCTTTAAGCAATCGCTTAATGTAGCTTAATGGTGACTTAATGGTGGCTTAAAGAAGTTAATTCCTTTAAGCCACCATTAAGCCACCATTAAGCTGCAACTTACAGGTGCTTAATGTCCAAACTTCATTAAGCTACCATTAAGCCACCATTAAGCTGAGCTTAATGGTGACTTAATGGTCAACCCTCATTAAACTTTAAATCTACGCATCTTATATAGAATCTTTGAACTAACTTTTAGTTATTTTAATATCATTTACGCAAAATCTATTCCAACTCATAATTCTGTCTCGATCATAATTTCTACGAGTTTTTTGTCAACATGCATAAACTTGATCACTGGGAACAAAGTTAGCTAATAGCCACAGGGGCTTGCTCGAGGTGTCTAATTTTTTCTTAAAATCATTTACAGTGATAATAAAACAAGACATCCTGTATCAGAACCGTATATATTTTTTTTTAAATAAATCATTATTACATGCGTTGTTTTTATTTTTAGTGTATATGATTATTAAAGATAAATAATTATTACACACTGTGAGCAAGTCCTTGTGAAATATCTTAAATTTACAATACAAAAAATCAATTTGTTTTTAGAATTATCAATATTCATGAACACAAAATATACATTACTTTTTAAAAACAAAATGGTATTTTTATTTCATGTGTTAAAAGAAACATTCCGCTACAGAATTCACAGGAATATAACTATATAATCTCATGAAAAAAAATCTCTGTCCTTTTTTTTTGGGGGGGGGGGGGGCTATTGGTATACAAATGTTTAGTTTTCAAAGATTGACTTTTACCATGAAAAACTTTTTAATGGCTTTTACATCATGAATAATTCTAATTAATTCGTTATTTTTTTTTAATAATGCAGCGGTAAGTATCTGTCAAAATCTAGTCGGTCTTAAATTCAATGATTGTTATTCTAAAATCGATTTTCAGAGGAACGGCCGATCAGACTATATAAACATGACATCCGACCAGATGTATACACATTGAGAAACGGGGTAAGATTAACAGATGATCAGTGTACAGTAAACCGACTGGTCAGACAATAGACCTTAATTAGGAGTCCCCTCGTCCCCGGTTAACTAACAGGAAACTATACATACACAACGTACACTGACAGATTTTAATGATCAATTATTTAAAACAAAAATTAAATTTAACGCAAGCATATAACAAATTAAAAATTATGATTCATCGTAAAAAGTCAATTATTTTGATACCCATTATGATACAAAAAGAATTGAAACTGAATATGATATTCTAAAAAAGTTTTTGTAAACGTAATTAACCAGGTAACTCTTACGCGAGGATTGTCACTAAATTGTTGACACAGAAACCGTTAATATCCGCAGTATATTAAAAATAATAGTAGAATCTGTTTTTTCCTCTTTCTTTTTCGATGATAGACTTTTGTGTTTTATCTATAATTAATTTATTTTCAATCATGATTTCATGCTTACATTTCGAAAATTTTCGAATAACAGAGCGAAGAACTCAATCACATTACATCAATCTAAAAGCCGAACTCAGTGTAGAAATATATATTAATGTGTTAAGATCCACAAATAAAATTGTTTATATTTTGATTAATAAATCAATTCAAGACTTTTGGAAATGTTCAACAAAATTCTAGTAAATACCTTTACAAGTCAAAACAAATTTTGAAAAAAATAAAGGTTAAATATTTAATATTTTCCTTTCATTTTCAAGAGCGGCGATAGCCTAATGGATAAGGCATACGCCTTGCAACCCTAAGGTCATGGGTTCGCGCCCCGATTGTGGCGTTTCTTTTTTTTATTTTTGGATTTTTAATTTCGTTTTTTTTTCATTATTTTTACCAAATCAAGATATAAGCGAACTCTACATTTATAATATTGATAACAAATCACTATAAAAATAATTTTTCACCCATATAAACAATATTATCGACTGTGTAATGTGACTTAATGGTGGCTTAATGGTGGCTTAATGGAAGCTTAATGGAGTTTGGACATTAAGCACCTGTAAGTCTAGCTTAATGGTAGCTTAATGGTGACTTAATGGTGGTCTAAAAGTTACCATTAAGGACCTGTAAGCCACCATTAAGCTACCATTAAGCTACATTTAAGCACCCATTAAGGACTTTGAGTTGGCTTAATGGTAACTTAATGGTGGTGTAAATGTTACTTAAAGGTGCTTAATGGTGACTTAATGGTGACTTAAAGACAACCAATAAACCACCATTAAGGACCTATAAGCCACCATTAAGCCGGACTTAAAGGGTGTGTTTCATCTTGTGATCAGGACGTTCTGCCAAAACTAGTTAAACCAATAGAGATCACACTTACAGCTAGCCCCTGTGCAGAGAAAACTGTAAATGTCACCATACACACCCCAGTCTCACAAATCACTGCTAAAAACGAACAATCAGATTTGGTAAAAAAAAAAAAAAACGTTCACAATCAGTATGATAGAAGAACAGTATCGCTCAACATCTTGGATCAGTTTATACAGACGGATCAGCCAAAAATGCAACAACAGAAGGAGGAGAGGGTATTTACATCGAATACCCTAATGGAGAAAAATAGCCAGAGGCAATCCCAACAGGCCTTCATTGCTCCAACTACAAAGGCGAAGAAGAAACCATCACCCATGCAGTACGCTCCATCAGAGACAAGTCCAACATAACAACAAGTGTAGTATTCCTGACAGATGCCCTATCTGTACTGCAAGCCATTAACAATGGTAAACTCCCCGTACTTGAAAAAAGATCTACACAACATCGAAAGCCTTCAAACAGCATTACAATGGATACCATCTCATTGCGGAATCAAGGGAAACAAAAATGCCGATCTGCTAGCAAAGGAGGGAGCCAAACAACAGCAATATGAAAACCAAGTTAGCTTCTCAGAGATGAAAACCATCATCACATCACTACACAGAACCCCTCAACAACAAGACAGCTATAACCAACTGGCTAGACCTGAGCAGACGAACATCTTCAGACATAGGACAGGACACAACAGACTCAACCAACATCTGCATAGAGTCATGAAAGTCATACCATCACCGATGTGTACATGTCGAGAAGCTGATCAGAATACAGAACACCTCATACAACACTACAGAATACACCAGGCACTGAGAAACAACACATGGCCAACACCAACAACGTTATAAGAGAAGCTTTATGGACCATTGGATGCCCTACAGAAGACCACCAGATTTGTAGAGGAGACTGGGACTCAAGTGTGATTAGGCGAACGAAAAGAAGAAGAAGAAGAACTTCAAGTTACATAAACACAGCACTGAGTGATTTTTTGATGCCAAACATTTACGCCTCATTCTATAAAATCAAAATTTGGCGAGTTTTACACAATAATAATCATACAACACATGAAGGATAATAACTCTCTTGTAAAAAGCTATACCCGAAGATTGCTTTGTGATAAGAAGAAAGCGTTCATGCTAGACGGAAAAATACTCTATTGGGAGGTATTGCTTTACATTCTCATTTTCTTTTCTAGATGTATAATCTATATTACTTATATTACTATGTTTCAATTTTTTATTTAAAAGTTTATAGCGGAAAAAGGGGATTCACATCCAAATCACAATGAAATAAAAGCTTTTGAGGACAGCCTATATATCTCCATCAAAAGTGTACTACAATTTTGTGTTAATGATTTAATGAATCATTATAAAGTGATTGTTGAGGTTAATGAAATATTTTCAGCATTTTTTTTTATAATTCTTACTTTCGTTTTCACAGACATTACAAAAATCATGAAGATAAACCAATAATAAAGAACATTTGTACTTCTATTTTTTTTCAGATTTAATATGGATCCCATCAGGAGTGCACAAGACGTCATCCGATGTGACCTTTGTAAGACAGCTATAGTACAGATGTACTGTGATATCTGTCATATCAACCTTTGTAAACAATGTAATTAGGAATATATTGCTGATGAATATGACAAACATGAAGTGGTCCCATTCCAACACAAAAAGTCAACTTTAATCTACCCTAAGTGCTTAGCACATCAATCAAGAGACAGAGAGTTTTACTGTGAAACGTGCACAACCTCTATGTGTGCTCTGTGTGCTTTATCTGATACATAAAGTGGGCATTCAGTTTCATCTCTTTCTGATCTCTTTTATCCAAAGAGGAAAGTCATTGGAAAAGATGCTGAAGAATTAGAAAACTCAATTTCTCCAACGTATGCAGAAATTGCAATTGAATTAGAAACCCAGATAGCTAACTTAGATGGAAAATATTGGATATTTTACAACAGCGTTGATCAAATGTGGAGAAGAATGGCACAGAGAAGTCGATATAATTGTCGAGAAATTAAGAATTGAAATAAAAAAGGGAAATTGAAGCATAAGAGTATTCTAGAGGATCATTGAAAGAAATCAAACAGATACAAACTATTATTGAACAAACACTTCTAAATCTTCAACAGATTGAAGATTCCAATGATGTATCTTTGACCATGAAATACATCTCACGCACTAAGGAATTAAGCAGACTACTTCCAAAAACTCATATAGCACTGCCAACTTTTAGTTCAAGGACAATAGACACAGAACGGTTTTACAAGCTTTTCGGATATTTTTACACCATTATCCGTCACAACAGAGGAAAATGGTTACGAAGTGAAGAAACCAAAGTTATCAACAAAAGAAATGCTGGAGACAAAAGTAAGTTATATCATTTTAACACATCGATCACATTATTTGTACCAACAGACATTGATATTTGGTTAGATTAGGGTCTATTTCTTCTCTTTTTTCTTATTATATGTATTCTCTGGACATATTAGTTCTTGGATAAGAAATCCTCATCAATACCTGTAATTTATTATTTCAGACTTGGGACACAGAGAACATGTCCTCTGACAGAAAGCCTTTGGTGGCAGCCATTGACTTTGGTACTGACGTACAGCGGCATTGCATTTTCCTTTAAACATGACTACGAGAACGACCCTTTGAAGGTCAGATCCAACAACTGGACAGCAGGCTTCCGGGGTTCTGCAGACCCTAAAGACCCCCACCTGTATTCTGTTCAATAAAGACAAAGAGTTTGACTCGTTCGGTTATGAAGCAGAGGATAAATATTCAGAGCTGGCAGAGGATGAGGAAAATGAGGAGTTGTATTATTTTAAGGGGTTCAAGATGTCTCTCTTTAACAAAGAGGTAAGTTCATCTCTTAATATAAGAAAAAAGATAATTATTTAAAGTCAGGATTGTTGTTAAGGGACCGGGGATTACTCTGTCTATACTGAGGTAATCCCCTCCGGCTACTATAGTATTCTTGTATTTCCTATCGACACATAGATCTGTTAGGGGAGGAACCCTTAACTCACTTCTACTTGGTATTGATCCCGATCTTTTCTATTCTGTTTCAATTCTGAGATACAACCCTGTTTAAGTAAGGCAGAAAGATAATCAAATTATATTTATTTGCTGTAAATTTGTAAAACGTTATTGGTTGAAGCTTACAGGTTAGAATTTAAAAAAAATATTTTTTAAATTTATAAATATTTTGTGTATAGAAGCTTCGATTTAATATTGAGCTTTTTTTTACTTATAATACTGTATGTCTTCAAAATGCTTAATATATTGCACATTTTATTGTACATTGTTCTCACAGGAACCACTTTCAAAAGCCGTGAAAATAAAATCTATAGACGGGAAGGAGATGTTGGCTTTGGATGTGTTTTCAGCGGCCATTAAATTCCTGAGGGGTCAGCTACGACAATCTCTAGAAGAAGAAGGCGCCGGGATCAGAGAAACTGATATTGGCTGGGTCTTAACAGTACCTCCTATCTGGGACGATACTGCCAGACAATTTATGAGAGAGGCGGCAGTTAGGGTATAAGCTATAAATTAGCCTAGAGAAATGTTTTTCCCCCGCTTTCACTGGAAGTTAGGGGTATTAATTTCGGTCTCTCTGTTCGTCCGTCCTTATTTCTGTCTGTCTGTAAAACTTCAGTATCCGCGCGATATCTCGAGAACCCTTTGAGCTTTGGCAATGGAATTTAGCATAGCAACTATCTATGGCCTAAGGAAGAAAGTATAGATTTTGAGGTCAAAAGGTTAAAGTTCAAGGTCGTAAGTTTATACACTGCGTCTGTGTGTAACACTTTCTTTTCATAGTGCTATCTCAAGAAACATTGAGCTTTTGTATTGAAGATATATAGCATAACTAACTAGAGCTTCTCTCACTCCTTTCAAAGTGTCCCGCCCCTTTTTTATTGTTATTATTTATTGTATCAGAAGATGGTTGGAAATACTTGTAGCACAGGGGCAAGTGGAGAGTTATAAAATATGTGTTAGGTCACAGGTTCAAATCCCGTACGATCCTTTAATTTGTAAATATTTTTATTTACTGAAGGATATTATCTAGCAAGTGAAATGATTGATTGATTGATTGTATATTGTTTAACGTCCCTCTTGAGAATTTTTCACTCATATGGAGACGTCACCGATGCCGGTGAAGGGCTTCAAATTTAGACCTATACTCGGCACTCAGGGCCATTGAGCAGTGAGGGTTCTTTATCGTGCCAACGCCTACCGTGACACGGGACCTACATTTTTAAGGTCATATCCGAAAGACCCGTGACTTTCACTTCTAGTGCCGAGCGCTTGGGCGAAGGAACAGTCACTCCCTATGTTTATGTCTTAGGTATGACGCGGCGCCGCGATCGAGAATCGAACCCGGGCCTCCTGACCACGAAGCGAACGCTCTACCACTAGGCTACCGTGACCGGTGCAAGTGAAATGAAGATGATATAACGTCTGGATTGCACAATATCATAAAATCATCATTATAAGTTTGATAAATATTCTACATGTATATAAAAAGCATCCTCTATACACATATTAAAGATTAAGCAATCAAATCTCTATATCCATATTAGCATCTGTTTAATTGTCTTCAATATACATGTATACATTGAATAATTCTACAAATTCAGGGTGTGTTTTTGTGTATGTGCATGATGCAAATACTTTTCTGTTTTCCCTTAGCGGGGGACACAACCTCTCTGAAAAAGCTTGTTCTTAAAGATTTCTTTTATTTACGGAAGCCTATTCAGGACATTCTAACGAATAAAATTTGTTAAATAAGAAATTTCTTTGAATTCTTTTTGACGAATTAAATATATTAAAATGAATTTGAAATTTTTTTTAGGTAATTAAATTCGTTTAAAAAATGCTAAAATTCATGAAAACAAATTCAAAAATTTTTTATAACGAAAAAAAATTCGTTGAAACAAATTCAGCAATCATGGTCTTTAGAAAAATATACATGAATTCGATATCAAGATTTGTCAAATTAGTTTAAATGATTTTTAGTCGATTTCCTTCTAACAAATTAAGAATTTGATTTCGTTTTGAAGAATTTAATTCGAAACAAGTTTTAGATTTCATTATACCGAATTTAATTCATTATTAATAGCTTTTAAATTCCTTTAAAATAAATTTAACAAATTTCTTATATATAGATTAAATTCATTATAAGAGCATTCAAAGAAATAATTTTAAAGAATTTAATTTGTAATAAAAAGTTCGACAGTTCACAAATATTAATTGAAAGAATTGTTAAGAACCATGAAAGCTTAAAATAACAAATTTGGAATAAAAAACCCACAAACCTCTAAATAGGGCTTACTATTTAGAAAACTTTACCTGTACACCCCTACTAATGTTATTGTGATTTAAATTCAAGACACGTGGTTTAGGTTGATCTATTCAAAGGTTATAGGGTAGAACCGGTTTTATAAATAAAATTGGCAGTAAACATGATATTGCCATAGCTTGTTTCTTTTGAAAACATGTCCTGTAATAAATGTTTATAGACCTTTCTGAAAGACTTTCACGATTTTCAACAGAAAAGGGGTGGCTTAAGGAAGTGGTGTTAAAATAACAATATATCATACTTTTCGGCGAAAATTTGAGCTCACTGGTAACCGATTCGCAGGTACAAAATGTGCATTATCATCAACACTGACAAACCTTTGTTTGCCTTACATGGCTATTGTTATAAATGCGCACAGAGGATCTTACCACGAGCAACTGACCAATGAATGAATAGCAACGTTTACGTCAAATAAATGTTTACATTTTACTTCGAACACGTTGTCAATTGTACGATCATGTTAATGGACTGCAAAATAAAAAAAAATGTTCTTTTGAACAAAATACAAAGATAAGAAACTAAGAAAGATATTACGGGCGTTTTTAATTTATTGTTAAATGGAAAAATGTTTAATTAATAAAATCTAGTTTATGTCTAGTTCAGAACACCAGCACCTCAAGGGTAAGGAAAACGAGCAGCATCTCTTATGCATTTAAATGGACAAAACTTTGTTTACGTTCGTGATCACGTTTGTTGGCCAGTGTCACCTGGCATTTGTATTCACCGATAGTACAACAAAGCAATTAATACAGACGCAAATCGCTTTTTCAGTATGACTTTCAGAAACCTAGACTTCCGCTGTTTATTTTAACAAATGATTTTTTTTCACATTATGAGCATGAAAATAATATTTTTTAAAATGCTTTTCATTTAGCATAAGATTTTCCTTTTTTTCAAGCGTAAAATTTCTGTAGTATTTGTAGTAACTCACAATGCAATACTCATTCAGCTGATTGGTCAGTTAAAATCATGCTGGTGCCTCATTTGCTAATCTGACGCCAAAAAATATAGTCCCGGTTCCCATGCAAAAAAAATTGTCCAAAAAGAAATTTTAATTCATGACTGCAGAAAATTGTATCATAGAGAATACTTATTTTTAAAAGTTTGATTGAATGTAAAAGAGATCGATTGATTGAAGTACATTTCTCCAGACATTATCAGTTGATTCTAGGGTGGTGAAAACTGAAACGCAACAGAACTTTTCTGTTTACCATGCCTCCACGTGCTAGTTCCTTTCTAGCCACATTTCCGTGAATAATTTACCCTATCTCGCTGAATTCTCTCTTCTCGCCAGAGCCACTGCCAGAGCTACTCTGAAGTAATCGGGTTTTATAATTTGCAGAACACCGGAAAACTAAAAGGTTCCGAACACATTAGTAGGGGTGTGTAGATCTAGTTTTAATTGTGAATACAGTTTGAAAATATCTTTTAGAATATATTTTTGAAAGGCTTGCTTACTACTATGATGAGATGTTGATTTTTGTTAAGGCTGGAATATCCGGGGACAAGTTACTGATAGCAATGGAGCCTGAGGCGGCCTCATTATACTGTAAACATCTCCCCATAGAGAAACTGCAGGATGAGGGAGGCGTTCAGGGATTCGGAGTCTTCTCAACGGAGAGCAAATACATAGTTCTGGATTGTGGAGGTATGCTTTAGTTTTAAATGCCCTTATGTATAGCACACCTGTTTTATTATTATTTTAGCATTTCTTCATCAGAAAACATCTCTCTAACAGATCTAGTGTTTCTAAAAAAAATTACTCACTGTACAACATTAGCCTATATAACTATCAAAGTAAAGGGTTTTCTTTGTTTTTTGAATTGACTATTGTTTTGCAAAATTGCTGAAAAACTCTCTGGAATAAACAAGAGGCAACTTGCAAGGTAAAAGCAAAACTCAGTTCAGAATTGAAAAGTATATATATAAAACTGGGTTCAGGGGAAAAGGGGTATTTGAACAAACCTAAATCTACCCTTCCTAAGGATGCTTTTGAATTAATATTCCACAGAGCCAAAATGAATTTGAACTACCTTATTTAATTGGATTCTGAAACTTCATAAGAATCCTTACAAACACCGATACATTGCAGGTTACAGTAAATGTTCAACCAAGCCTCTTTTGTTACTCCTCACTAAGAACTTGACAATAGTGAACTAAAAACTTCAAGAGTACTGTGCAACTATATATTCAAGAAGTGGTGTAAATCAGATGTGGATACTAAAAAATTCTAAAGAACTTTTGGACAATTTGAAATCTCAAGCTTAAGGCTTTATAAAAACCAACAGGTTAAAAACTTACGGTTTTTCAACTTTATACACAGCAATTCCCCACGACAAATTAAAATCCAGGCTTTTTGTTATAGACAGCTGCTTCTTCAAGAAAAGTGGAACTCGTAAATTTACTTACCTCGTCATTGGTCATTTGCAAAATTATTTTGTTAAAACGGATTCTGATTGCACACATAAGTACTCTGAAGGTGACTTCAAGAAAATGCTTTAGTTTTTGATTGACAATGTCTATGTGGTTTTTGGAGACTAGGTATTCCAACAATATATTGGCATTCCCTTGGGAACAAGTTGCGCTCCGTTATTATTAGACTTATTTTTATCACCCCTACTAATGTTATTGTGATTTAAATTCAAGACACGTGGTTTAGGTTGACCTATGCAGAGGTTATAGGGTAGAACCAGTTTTATAAATAAAATTGGCAATAAACAGGAAATTGCTATAGTCTGTTTCTTCTGAAAGCATGTCTTGTGAAAAATGTGTTTCCACACCTTTCTGAGACTTTCATGATGTGTTAAATAACAATTAATACATCTTATCATAGTTACTGCAAAAATTACAGCTCACTAGTAACCGATACGCTGGTAAAAAATGTGTAATATCATCGACACTGGAAAACCTTTGTTTGCCTTATATGGATATAGCTATTAATGCGCACAGAGGATCTTACCACGAGCAACTGACCAATTGTTGATTGAATACGTTTACGCCAAATACATGTTTACATGTTACTTCGAACACGTGGTTCAGGTCAATCTATGATCATGTCAATGGAGTGCAAAATAAAAAAAATGTTCTTAGGAACAATATGCAAACATAAGAAACTGAGAAATATCACCGGCGATTTTAATTTGCTGTTAACTAGAGAAAAATATGTTTAATAAAATGTATACGTAGTTAGTGTCAAGTTCAGTACACCAGCACTTCAAGGGTAAGGAAAACGAACAGCTTCTCGTGTGTATTTAAATGGACAAAACATTGTTTACATAACTATACTCGTGATCACGTTTGTTGGCCAGGGAATCCACCTGACAATTGTATTCACCGATAGTACAATGAAGGAATTTATCAAGCGTAAAATTCTTGTAGTAACCCATAATGCAATTCTCATTCATCCGATTTGTCAGGTAAAGTCACATTGGTGCCTCATTTGCTAATCTGACGCCGAAAAATATAGTCCCCGTTCCCATGCAGCAAAAAATTGTATTATAGAGATTACTTATAATTTGAACTTGAATGAATTCAAGAGAGATCAATTGAAGTACATTAATTTATCCAGAATGATTATAGGCTGGTGAAATTTAAAACGCAACATAACTTTTCTGTTTACCATGCCTCCACGTGCTAGTCACTTCCTAGCCACATTTCCGTGAATAATTTACACTATCTCGCTGAAGTCTCGCTAACTCTCGCCAGAGCCACTGCCAGAGCTACTCTGAACTCATCGAGTTTTATAATTTGCAGAATACCGAAAACTAAAAGGTTCCGAACACATTAGTAGGGGTGTTTATATTGATATGAAGCAGGATTTATGCAAAATCTTATGCGTGAAAAGAAGAAATCACTTGCTGTGGCCTTCAACTCGACATTTAAATATATCGACGACGTATTGTCAATTAATAATGGTAATTTCCATTCCACTATCGATACGATATATCCTTGTGAGCTTGAGATAAAAGATACCACAGAGTCCGACAGTTCTGTTTCATACTAAGATATTTTACTTGAAAAAAGACCCTTATTGTAATCTAAAAACCAAACTATATGATAAACGTGATGACTTTAACTTTTCTATCGTCAACTTCCCTTACTTATGCAGCAAAATACCTTCATCACCTGCATACCGAGTATATATATCTCAGTTGATTCGATACGCAAGAGCATGCTCTACGTATGAACAATTTCTAAAACGAGGTAAATTATTGACAAGCAATTTGATGAAATAAGAATATCAGCAGTCCCGTTTAAAGTCATCATTTCGTAAGTTCTATGGTCGATACAATGACCTTGTCAACAAATACAATTATCATTAAGTCAAATGATGACTGACATTTTTAATGCAATTGTAAGTCCATTATTCATACACTGAATTGACGACGGATTTTTTTCCGTTATTTCCCGATCATGACAAGAAGCACACGGCGAGTGTGACCGGTAGGCATTACATTCCTCTGATGGCTCCTCTATTTTCCCAATTCTCACGATGTGAACAAGTTTAAATTAACATTATCTAATTTGATGCTTTTATGTTGATGAACAATTTTGGCTTTGTTGTTTTTGTGAAGAATTTTAACTATTTTTACCATGTATTTCTATGTAAAAACCTTAATCACCCATTGTGGTCCCACTCTTCCCCCCGGGGATAACAATTTGAACAAACTAAAATCTAATCTACCTTTTTCATGCTTCTATATAATTATGACCAATCAAGGATTTACTGTTCGTGAGAAAAAGATTTGATTTTTCCTATGTATTCCTATGCTAAACTTTGATACACCATTGTGGCCCAACCCTACCCCAGGGGGTCAAGATTTGAACAACCTTAATCTACACTAAATGAGGATGCTTCTACATGAATTTCATTTTTCCTGACTTAGTGGTTCTTGAGAGGACAATTTTTAAAGATTTTTCTATGTTTTCTTATGTTAAAAATTAATACCTCATTGCATTGTGCCTCCCTACACCTGGGGGTCATGATTTGAACATACTTGAATCTATCTTCCACATGAATTTCATCTTTCCTGGTCCAGTGGTTCTTGAGAAGAAGATTTTAAAAGATTTTTCCTGTGTATTCCTATGTTAATCTTTAATACCCCATTGTAGAGCAATCCTACCCCGGGGGTCATGATTTGAACATACTTGAATCTACCCTATACATGAGAATGCTTTCATATGAGTGTCATCTTTTCTGGTCTAGTGGTTCTTGAGAAGAAGAATTTTGAAATATGCCATTCATTTTTCACTTTTTCATAATTATTCCCCTTTTAAACAGGGCATGGCCCTTTATTTGAACAAACTTGAAAATCCCTTCACCTAAGGACACTTTGTGGCAAGTTTGGTTAAAATTGGCTTAGTGGTTCTTGAGAAGAAGATGAAAATGTGAAAAGTTTACAACGACGACGACTACGACCGGCAACGGACTAGTTTTGATCAGAAAAGCACACTTGAGCCTTCGGCTCAGGTGAGCTAAAAAAAAAGAAATGTTCATATAAATATAACTTTTTAACTACGTCATCAAACAATAATTTGATAAGAAAAAGCAAACATGTAGAGTTCAACCTTTATATCTCAGACTCGACAACAAGTCAAAATGACAGAATACTGATATAAAAAATATAAATATACGAGTAAAAAGTAAAAAAAAAATTACTAACGGTAAACGTTTTAGGAAAATATGAATTATATGAAAAAATTGTGTACTAGTACTGTAAACGATACAGAATCATTACATGTATTATTTCGTTTGCATAAAAAATAATTACGTAGATCGAATCTTTAAATGTCAATGAAACACATTATCAAATATTAAAATGAAAATGCATTGATATTACTGAATAAATAATATATATCCTATCAAATTAAGGTACCAATGAAATAATAGAATAAAACCTCATTCAGGCAATCTATACCAAATGATCAAACGAACTTTCAGCTTATCAAATTTTCAGATTATATTTCTTAAAACGATATGACAAAATAAATAAAAACAAATAAATGTATATAAAAGTAAATTTCATTATATCCAAATCAGGCACGAATAAAGCTTAGAGTGCATTATATACATGTAAACAAGCCAAAATTTTATAAAGCTCGTAACAGATTACTTTAATTTAATCCATTACAAATTGTGAAATTGACTGTTATTAACCATTTTTTCTATCTTACTTCTAAGGGGAGATCACTTTAAATCCATAAAATTATCCTTTAAATAAAATGCTTTACTGAGCAGTGTTTGGAGCTTCCTTAAGATTATATAAAGTAGTAACCGCAACTCGTGATTTTTTTCTAATAAAGAGTTACTGTTTAACTCGTGAATAAAAAGTGTCGCAAAAATTGATCCACAATGGTCTACAGTATTCACCTTTTCTATGCATAACCAAAAAAATATTGTTACTGTTATACTTATTTTGTGTATCAGTATTAGATAAAAATTAATTCAGCAATAACTCCAAAACATGCTAATTCAAATGAATTGTGAATTATTTTAAAAGACCCTTTCATTTTTAAAAAACGTCGTAAAAAATTTTAAAGTAAAAATTGACAATCAATGAACTTCTCATTCAAATGTTAATGAGATATATTTGGGAGTTCTAAAACACTTCTTATTTTAAAGGAGGAACAGTAGATATCACCGTTTATGAAGTACAACCTGATCTCAGCCTAATGGAGTTGTACAAAGCGAGTGGAGGGGCGTGGGGAGGGACTCAGGTAGATGAGGCCTACAGACAGATGCTGGTCAAAATAGTAGGATCTCCTACCATCCTTGAGTTTTCCCGCTCACATACAGCTGATTATGTGGACATGTATAGAGAATTCGAAACCAAGAAGCGTGCCATTACAGGTGACACAAAGGGCAAGGTCACCATTAAAATCCCGATATCTCTGGTGGAGACCTTTGAAGAGGATACGGGAGAAGATATCAAAGAGACAATAGAGAATACCAAGTTCTCAGGAAAAATTACATGGGTTGGGGACAAATGCAGAATAACAGCAGAAGTGATGAAGAGCTTCTTTGAAGTGGCAGGGGATCAAATTGTGGATCATGTTAGAGATCTATTAAATAAACCGGAGATCTCAGGAACCAACAACATTATAATGGTCGGCGGATTTTCTGAGTCACCAATTCTACAGGACATGATCAAGCAATCTTTCCCTAATTTGAGAGTTATTATTCCCCCCGAACCAGAGCTTGCAGTTCTCAAAGGGGCAGTGATGTTTGGACACAACCCAGTAACCATTTAGTCTTATATTGCCAAATAAAGCTGCTACTACAGTCAACTTTAATTTAAAAAGTTTTCGAAAAGCTGAAAAAATAAGAGATTCTGAAATCTCACTGAAGACAAGTGTTATAAAATAAATCAGTTTTATAGACGTTAGTTTTCTCATTATTGCACAGTCCCCAAAGATATAGGGCTGCTTGGACACAAATCTGTCACAATTTGTTCTCGCATCGGGAATTTAAGTTTTTACAGTCAACTTTTATCCAAGTATTCGAACAGCTGAAAAGAAAAAAAAAATCTAAAATCTCACTGAAATGTCATTGATATAAACCAGTTTTATAGACATAGGTTTTCGAATGTTTTGTACTTTTTTTTACGAATGTCGACCCTTGGACAGGGGACCCCCTAAAAATAGTGTTTTAAGAACAGTTGTTTGAAAAAAAAATATGATTTAAAAAATATTCTATATAACCTTTTGAGTATTGTTTAAAGGCATGAAGAAAAATTTTATCAAGTCTTTAGTAATTATGCGTGTGAAAAAGTAATGATCCCTCTTTCAGTAGTGAACGAAACGAAACAAGTGCCGTTAACCTAACCGAATTAAAAAAACCTACCCACTGTTCATTGGTTTAGGTATATGTGTCAAGTGAACCAGCTTCTCTAGACCAAAATATGCATGCCTTACCTCCGGGTATTCTTCATTTACTTCAAATATTGATTTATTTTAATATTTTCAGTGGAACCAGCTGGATTTTGTAAATTCCTCAACTTATTTTCAATCAGAAATTATTGAGATTAGCTATGCAGTAGGGTTTGAATGCTTTAGAATGCTACAGATACTCTCGGCCAACTTAAGCCTACTCTGTCGGAAGGGTTGGATGAAGGATAACGAACAGTATTCACTGTCAAAGTACATAAAATAATACTAAATATGAGCAGGGCAAACACGGACATTTAAAATATTAGAGGTGGGATCAGGTGCCATGAAAGAGTGAACAACCCCTGCCGACCAATTCAACCCGACGGAAAAATCCGTCGTCAATTCAGTGTATAGATAATGGACTAACAATTAGTATGAAAAAGGTCAGTCAGAATTTCACTCAATAATAAATTTTCTTTGCTGAAAAGGTCATCGTATCGACCATAGAACTTACAAACTGATGACTTTTAACGATCCTACTGATATTCTTGTTTCATCAATTTGTTTATCACTTATTTATCTCATTTTAGAATTCATATGTAGAACATTGTCTTGCGTATCAAACCAAATGAGATATATTTCCTCCGTTTGCAGGTTATGAAGGTATATTAATGCTGCATAAGTAAGGGAAGTTGACGATAGAAAAGTTTAAGTCATTACGTTTATCATATAGCTCGGTTGTTAGATTACCATTAATGCGTGAAAAGAAGAAAACACTTGCTGAGGCATTCAACTCGATATTTAGATATATTGACGACGTATTGTCAATTATCATTGGTACTTTCCATTCCTATGTCGGAACGATATATCCTGGGGAGCTTGAAATAAAAGATACAGCAAGTGTTTTCTTCTTTTCACGCAAAGGATTTTGCACAGATTCTGCTGAATTTAAATTACAAAAATAGGTCTGCTTATAACGGAGCGCAATTGGTACCTATGGGAATTCCAAAAGATTGCTGGAATACCTGGTCTCTAAAATCCCATATATTTTGTCAATCAGAAACTAAAGCATCTTTTTGATGTAAACTTCAGAGCACTTTTTTTGGGCAATCAGAATGTGTTTTAAAGAAGATCTGCACTAGCACTACGTCAATATGGAATAGTAAAACCGGAACCGCGCTTCCTTTTTTCCAAGATGTGATTTTTGAACTATATTGGTTTGACTTTTACTCATTCTCCAAAGTCAAGAGTTTCTGATCCTTTCCGCTCCACATAAACCCTTGACCAGGGTTAGAAATGCGTTCTCTGATTGGCCTCATGCAAGCTTGCATGAACCAATCAAAATACTTGTTTTACTGTATACAGGGTTACTTTCCCCCTGTGTTATTTTCGCTCTTTTGTGCTTGCTGACAATTTACCCCTGTCTTAAATTCGCCCAGTCATGGTTCTGTTTGAGAAATTATGCTGTTTAATTTGAGTTCGCCCCGTTTTAAATTCGCCCAATCAAGAAGAGGGCGAAAATAAAACGGGGGCAAAAATTTCCCTGTATACAGTATTTAAACTGAAACTAAATCGAAAACAGAAAATCACGCCAGTTTTAGTCCCAGTGACTATAGCGTCTTTATGATTAAATAGCAGAGTAAAGGTTTGTCTTAGCATTTTAAATGAGTTACATGTATATTGAATTCATTTCCAACTACCAATATTATCTCGAATTCTCTGTTGAATTCGTTTACTCTGATTATTTTATAGCAGAGGTCAGTAGAGTTCAAATTGTGTTATCTCACTAGATGGCGCGACAATAAACCCTGTCAAACTTAGCCTATTCGGTCAAGGGTTTATGTGGAGCGGAGCGGATCAGCAACTCTTGACTTGGGAAGATGACTTTTACTTAGCGTTTTAAATATCTGATAACGATTTTGCTCCAAGTCGATCGCATAAAGAAACTTACAAACACTGATT
The DNA here is from genome assembly GCF_032062105.1 of Saccostrea cuccullata. NCBI lineage: Eukaryota > Metazoa > Mollusca > Bivalvia > Ostreida > Ostreidae > Saccostrea > Saccostrea cuccullata. Next base: position 31,066 of record NW_026938368.1, read on the forward strand.
TTATATTTTAAGGATAAATTAGTTAAAAAGAGAAGACTGGGAACAACTTTCGGTTGACAAAGAAATAATTAGGTAATAGAACATTATGTGAATGATACATGTATAATATGCCATGTACGATAACATGGGCCACGAACATTCTACATCAGTATATGTATCAAACTGTCAAAGTCGAGGCAACTATTGTCGTAGGCTGAGTTGAAGCTATCAGTAATAATTCGCAAGAAAAGTAATTACTTCAATTAAACTTAGACAACTTTAAAGAATTTACTGATCAAACATTACAAAATTTACTTTGAGTAAGAATTTTTCATAAGACGCCTACCCATCCCCCTGATTATCCATCAATCACAATTCAAAATTATCCTTGATTCACTTGCAGCATACTTACTTTTTGTAACAAAATCATCAAGTTTGTGAGAATCAGTCTATCACGTTTATATTCATTGTCTCCAATTTACAGACAAGTGTGTTTTAAAGTTTTTTTTTAGAGTAAGATAAGACAAATTTCAGGACAATGGGTTTTGAGTGTATAATTATTGTTTTAGAATATTAACTACTTTGTCAATACAAATATATATCCCGGTACCTTCAAACTTTAACAGTATTACAGGAAAATGTAGCAATATATTACTTATAGAAGAAGGAAATTATGGGGGTCCACTTAGTCTAGAGCTCATACCGTGAAAAGTAATGCATCAACATATAAATTTTTTAGTTTATTCTTTTTTTTTTAAAATGTTATTCAGCAAAAGAATACAAGTTTTCGTAGTTTGAATTCATAATTTTTTTTTTAAATGACCGAAATTGACCTGTGGAGCATATTTTCTCATATTGAATTTTGGTACGTTTAATCTAACAAAGTGCAAATATTTATAATAATTCATGCGAAACAATGATAATACATGGTTAACAAACATGTTTCTACTCTATTTTTTGTACAAAAGTTGAATATAGAGACTTTTTTACATTTATATTCAACAAAATCTAGGATAGTTAAATTTCGGTATTTTACATTTCGGGGTATATATTCCGATAGGCAATAACTGAAAAGTAAACATGTTGACATATATCTTTTTCTTATGTCTATCCATTGCTGGAATGTATATCTATCTTATAAAAGCAGATTTTTTTTTCAGATTGAGACCATTTAGTGCCGTATGTAGAACTACCTTGGCAAAAAAAAATTTGCAAATGACCAATGATCAGGTAAGTACATTCACGAGTTCTATTTTAATTGGAAAAGCAGCTGCCAGTGATATGAAAGAGGCTTGACTTTAATTTATCGTTGGAAATTTTTGTGTATAAATTTGAAAAGTCGTACGTTTTTAAACTGTTGATTTTGGTACAATCTTGTGATTTCAAATTGACCGAAAGTTCTTTTGAATTTTTGAGTATCCGCATCTGATTCGCACCACTTCTCGAATTTAGTATCCCTACGAGAAAGATAAATGCACTGATGAACTCCAGGCACAGGAAAATCAATTTTGTCACATATACGTATGGGAGACAGTGAAAATCTCCATTTTCGCTTTTGGGGGTATCGTTATATGGATTTAATTAACTCATGAATTATGCAGTCAAAATGACAAAATAAAATTCTAATAACTTAAAATACTGGAAAATGCCTGAAAAATATGATAGTTTTAAAATGCAATTGGAATTACAAATGATGTGATACAGGTAATATTTTGAAATCAATGTTAGTTGTTTAAAAACGATGATTTAACAAATAATGCATGTGTACTTTAGCCTAGAGGAACTGATTTTCTGAAGCAATGAACAGTAGATTGATTGTAAATAATCCGGTTAAGGGTCCTTGTTCCGTTTCAATTCATTATTCTGCTGAAAGAGGAATAATTACTTTTTAACACGTATTATGACCAATGACGCGATAAAAATTGCTAAAAGCCTTTCAACAAATAATAGAAATATCAGTTATAGACAGTATTTTTACACCATTGTTTTAAAACCGCTTTGGTCAGAAAATATGTATGTAGTCAATAATGAAAATGGTGCCATTCTTTAAAACAATAGAAGCTGCAAATTTTTGAAGTGTGAGTTGACAGAGAAAAGAACATTTTAAAGATTATGTAAGTTGTTCATATTTGTGATGGAAGAACTATTTATATGTTTTGACTATCTCTTTCTCTCGTTTGTAGAGTTGTTAATATTCGTTAGCCATAGTTGAGAGTTGTTAATCATAGTTTTAACAATAAGTTAATATTTCAGCAACTCTTTTGATAATTCTGTTTTCTTTGATCAGCGCGGAAGGTTATTACAATTGGCTTAAAAATGATATTTACTTTTAATGTAAAAAAGGAATATGAATGCATATATTTGACAACCACTGAAAATAATCTTTACGTTGCATTGCAGAAAAAAATGTTGCGATGTGACTTGGATACTCTAATTTATAATAAAAAAAACTACTGTTAACTATAGTTACTATCGTAAACTATAATTTTTAGTTTTACAGAAAATTGTGTATCTCTGATATAAGATAAGTATTTCTATTTCTAAACTGTTTTCATCAAAGTAAAAGTAAATATGTTTATCGCAAATATGTGAATTCGGCGATTTGAAGGTCTATAAAATATACTTTAGAACACTAAAACATAATTTAAATTTGTTAAAAGTATACTTTAAAAATGTAAGTCATACAAAGGATGATCAAAAAGTTATCGAACTAAATCAATTCCTTCAATAAACGTCATAAAATTAGGTCTCAGATTTCATTATTTTCAAAGTTGTTTTACATTTATTCAATTTTAATGCACACCGTTCTGCACTTGCACGATTCACTGATTCAAGCGGTCAGGTGACATGCTTCTTAGTGTTAAATTTTTTCTGTTAACAGAAGAGGAAAGATTTTTCTGAGTACTATATTTCTTACTATGCAAGGTACTTTTTATATCAAAAACGGTCAATTTGTAAGAAATGGCCAAATCTCGACAAGAGATTGATAAGATTAGGATATATTTTCAAAGATTGAGCATAGTGATCATCACAGCCCTAGTCCCCAGTCTTGGGAGCTCAGTTTATCCTACATGGATAAAGTGTAGGCGCCTTCTTTTTGTCATACATTATATATTTAAAGTCTAAAGTAAACAATATTTGGGAAATTCAATAATTATAATTATCATAGTTAAAATATTCAACTATTTTCCAAATTCCATTCGTTTTCAAGCATCTCCCTTCCTTCACAAAAACAATCCGTCCCATTAATGATTGACTTCTTGCAAGTCTTTTGTCTTCATCAATCTTATACAAACTATTATATGCTACAGCAAAGGAATTTCCAAGATATACGTTAAACTCACTAGCCGACTGTTGCTCGAGTAGGACAGAGTCAACCTTTTTTATGACAAGTCACTTACATATTGAATCATTTTCAAATTGTGACACCACAAACATGGAGCAAAACGTTATAAAACATTATATATTTATAGAGAATGTGTATGACAACTAGAGTATATGTGTGCAAAATTTTATTCTGATATATAGTGTGAATTTTTGAATATAGAGATAGTCACGAACTTTTCGATTACCACTAGTAGTTTACAAATCGTAAAACTATAATTATCAGAGAAACGATATTTTGCAGTCGCAAATGATCGTTTTCAATGTTAATTATAGTTTGATTAAAATTTTTGTGTTGATGATTCAAAGAATCAGTATAAAGTATTTAATGAGGTTGTTAAAATATACTGAGCAATTTTAAAAACTTTTTGTACTTTCGTTTTCAAAGACATTAAAAAACAATAAGTTAACAAATGAAGTACATTTGTTCCTCTTTTTTTCAGATTTAATATGGATCCCGTCAGGAGTGCACAAGATGTCATCCAATGTGACCTTTGTGAGACAGCTATAGTACATATGTACTGTGATTTCTGTCATGTCAACCTTTGTAAACTTTGTATTGGAGAACACATTGCTGATGAATATGACAAACATTAAGTGGTCCCAATCCAACACAAAAAGTCAAATTTATTCTATCCTAAGTGCTCAGCACATCAATCAAGAAGCAGCGAGTTTCACTGTGAAACGTGCACAACATCTGTGTGTGCTTTGTGTGCTTTTATTATTATTATTATTGGGTTTCTTTCTTCTCTTTATGCTTGTTTAATGTATTCTCTGAACAAATCAGTTCTCAGTAAGAAATCCTCATGAATAGATGTATTTTATGCTTTCAGACTTGGGACACAGAGAACATGCCCTCTACCTATAAGCTGCTGGTGGCAGCTATTGACTTAGGTCCCACCCACAGCGGCATTGCACTTTCTTCTAAACATGATTACGAGAACGATCCTTTGAAGATCAGCGTCAACCGCTGGAAGGCGGACTCCCGGGGTCTGGTGTCCCTAAATACCCCCAACTGTATTCTGTTTAATAAAGACAAAGTGTTCGACTCGTTTGGTTACGAAGCAGAGGAATGGTATTACTTCAAGAAGTTCAAGATGTCAATCTTTAACATTAAAGTTAGTTCGTCTCTTAAAAAGTAAAAAAAAAAATAAAATTATTGATATTAAAGTAAGGATTGTTTTTCAGGGGCCGAGAACGACTCCGTTTATAATGACGCAATCCTCTGGGTATTCTTGTATTTCCTATCAACACTTTGTTAGGAAATAACCCTTAACTCACTACTACTTGGTAAAGCCCCCTGTTTTTTTACAATTCTGAGATACAGCCTTTTTGAAATAAAGACAGAAAGATAATTAAGAGCCATTCTCTGTAATGATTTGAAATTTTATATAGGAGCTGTGGCACGCATAGTCTCAAAATTTCTCCAAACTCTCTATAATAAAAGTCATTGATACCCTAAACTGAAATCAGGCAAAAATTGGTTGCTATGTTTTATAGTTACCATGGCAACATGTCTTAAAGTTCGAAAAATGGCATTTTTTAACATGTTTAGAGCCCCATAGATAACATTTGCGACAAAGCAAACAATTGGCAATGATTGTTTCCAAAAGTTGAAGGTCAGATGTCTCAAATGCATGATAAACATCTTTGGTAAATCAACTATTACATACGTTACTTTGTTAACAAAGTATTCAAAAGTAAAAAAAATATTCATTTAATTTTATAAAGTCATACACGTAAAAATAAAAAGCAATTATAGGATGAATTGTGACCAAATAATAGAAAAAAGAGCCTTGAATCACATACCAAGAACAAAATATGATATTTGATTTTGGTTGGCAATGGTTGCCAAGGTTATTATACCATAGAGAGCCTTCAAAGTAACACTCTGTATGTTTAAATCTGATCCTATCTTTTAAAAAAAGCACATTTCCTCATAAATCAATTTTTAAAGATGTTGGTGTGCTCCTATTTTTCCCATTTGAAAAAATTCAGATTAGATTTTTTAAATAGAGCTTTGCTATGGAAATAAGCTGAAAATATATGCTTAAAAACCTGAAAAATATTTTCTTTCCTTGGATACGTACCCTTAAATGTAGATTCCAAAACTTTTATGATTGATATTTATTAACAGCTAACCTGCCTTTTAATTTTGACTATCATTCAATCTCTAAGTGGATGCAAGAAGTTGGCACACAGGGTTTAATACTGATATAAAGTTCACAAAATCGAACATTTTCCCCTCTTGGTAACCATAGCAACAGTGTTGTTTTCTTCATCAAATTTTATCAACATATGATATTCAACTTCAGTTCTAACAGATAAGTACTATTCAAGCTGAGTCCTTTAATTTGTTTCTTGATTAAATGGCAATTTAATTCTTAATGCAGCGAAAAATAATTCACTTTTAAGCACTGGTACTTTGTTTCCATGGTAACACTGCAAAGTAGCAATTATACCCAATTTTTCTTATGGTTTTGGTGTTGCAAGGTCCTAAGGATGCATATTTGCCAGTCTTGAATTTTCATGTTTTTCCTCAAGACAGTAGCATTAACCCAATCTTAGTTACTGGTTTTGCATGGTTACACTGTGTTACCATGGCAACTATAAAAGTTATTTACAGAATAATATTGCTTACACTTATATACTTAAGGTCAAACATTTTCATTGCTTTTCTTAAGTCGTTGATTGAGTTTGAGCATGTAACACCTACCATTAGTGAATACGGAGTGTTTTTCAGCATATTTCAGCATTTTAAATGTATTCCAAATGTACCCTTGGTTACCACTTACTTAGAGATATATTCTAAACAGTTTCTTTACAGTATAAGTGACATCAAGGTGTCATGTTTTTGTTAGAATGGTTTGTTTGCTTTTTCTAGTTTTTATTAAGCCACAGTCAAGATTTAAAATGGCTGAAAATCTTGATTTTTCAAACTTTGCCGGCTGTTGCCATAGCAACCGAGACACATAGCAACGAAATTTTGTTTGATATTTGTTTCTGGTGTCAAGTACTAAGCATGGGTGAAGATTCATCAAAATCGGTGACCATGCGTGGCAACAAAGTTTAAGTGGTTACAGAGAATGGCTATTAAATTATATATATTTGAGGAAAATTTGTAAAAGTTTTTGGTAGGAATTTAAGGGTTAGAATATAAACAAATTATCAAGTTTATAGCTTATTTGTGCATTGGAGACTCGATTTCATATTAAGCTTTTTTTAATTAGCAGAATGAATGTCTTCAAAATGATTACAATATTGTACATATTTATCACAGGAACCATGTTCAAAAGCCGTAAAAATAAAATCTGTAGACGGGAAGGAGATGGTGGCTTTGGATGTGTTTACAGCGGCCATTAAATTCCTGAGGAGTCACATACTACATATTCTAAAACAACAAGGTGCAGGGATAAGAGAAACTGATATAGGCTGGGTCTTAACAGTACCTGTTATTTATGATGATCCTGCCAGACAGCTTATGAGAGAAGTGGCAGTTAGAGATTAAGCTATAAATAAGTTGAGGGAAATATCAGCAACTTCAAATAAGATTTATTTTTGTTAAAGATATCTCTTCAATAAAATATATCATAGGATTTAAAGGGGTCGACTTGGTTTCCTTTGTGCAATGGTTCGCGCATCATAGTAAGATAAGGCATATTTATTCTTTTAAAGCACCCTTTCTTTCACAAGCTAAGAACGAGGGGTGATCAAAAGGTTCGCGAACTATCTCTATATTTGCAAAACCACAATTCAGATCAGAATGAAATTTACCACACAAATAGTTATACATATATATGTTCCATAAATAGCAAATCTAATGAAACGTTTTGCTCCATTTTGTGACATCACAATGTGAAAATGACGCCATAAGGTAGATCATTTGTGGCAAAAAAATGGTTGACTCTGTCGTATTCAAGAAGCGAACGACTGTAAAGTGAAACGTATATTTGGGAAATTCCTTTGCAGAACTTAATAATAATTTGTACACGGTTTATGAGGACAAAAAGACTTGCCAGAAGTCTTCTCATTAGTTGGATTGACTGTTTAAGTGAAGGAAGGGGGATATTTAAAAATGATGTTTGATCTGTTGCACAGCGAAAGCAAACTGGGAGAGGGACGTATCATTTGTTAAGCAATTTGATACGAAAGAACGCCAACTTACAGTTAGAAAAAAAGATTAATATCTTTACAATGATATAATTATGATATCCCTAAAATATCGTTAATAAAGACTTTAAACATATCAGATATGATAAACTGAAGACACCCATCCTTTATACACATGAAATAAAAGACAGAGGACTTGGGTTTTGATGGTCACTATGCTCATTATGCAAAAGGATATCATTATCCACAAATACTAGTGACACGATTATGCCATTTCTGACAATTGGACTGTTTTTGTTATAAAGAATAACTTGCATGGCAAGAAATATATTATTTGAATAATTTTCAACATTGAAATCCTATATCATTTCTTTTTTGGAAGTTATTCAATTTGTTCGCGAACTTTTTGATCACCCCTCGTAACATCTAACAAAATCAAGAAATCACGTACAGGTTTAAAAAACTTTATTTCAATTTTATATAACTGATTCTAACAACGATTTTTCAAATGATAGATATATTAGAACGTAAAAGTGTGTTTCTAACTTTAGAATAAAACTGTATTATTTTAAGAGGCCTAGGGGGGCCAATAAATATGTCATTACAGCATTCATTAAAAATAATTTCAGAATATCACATTGATCGTCTATTTTTTTGCAGAAAACTTTTCTGTCTGTCATATTTTGTAGTACTGTAATTTCCTTATTTTTTGCGAGTACTTTTTATCGCGCACTGCCTCATTAGCGTCAAATCACGAGAATCAGAGTTCGCAAATGGACAGTTGATCAAGAGAATTAAAATGGATTTCAGCACCCTAACAATAAAAGCGAGAAATATTATTTCGTGAGTAATGCTTCTCGCTGAAATTAATTCCTCGCGTATAATTAGGAATCTACAGTACATGTACTACATAAAACAGGAAATTTCACTCACATTTTGAGACGCCCCATCTGAAAAGCAGACGATAGAATTTAGTGTTTCTTACGTATAATGTATATTATAATATAATATTACTCATCATATTTTATTACTTGAGCAAAAAGCCTACTGAAGTTTTTGTATAATTTGTTTTGAGGAGCGAGATATTAGCATGTCCCTATGTAAACCTTTAGAAGTTGTATTCTGAGACGGTTCCCTAAAAATATCTAGACGGTACGTTTTCCCTAACTTTGGTATGTATACTGAAGACGGTACGATGTAAGTTACATATGGTATAGAATTAAATCGTGTCTCTTTTGTAGTTTTCACACAATAAAACTTCACTCGGTTCTCTTTAATATTTTTAAGTAACTTCAGAAATGTAAAGAAGCACGGAAAGTAAAAATAACCAATTTGCAATGACAAACCACAGGACTCTTAATAGGTCTTTGAGTTTAATTCAGTTTGAAAAAAAAAAATTAAGAATATTTTTGTTTAATGCTTGCTGAGATGTTGATTTTTGTTTAGGCTGGAATATCCGGGGACCAGTTACTGATAGCACCGGAGCCTGTGGGGGCCTTGTTATACTGTACACGACTCTCGGTAGGATTCGGAGTCTTCTCCAAACACCTTATTCTGGATTGTAGACCTAAGCTTTTGTTTAAATACCCCTATGTATAGCAGACCTGTTATATTATTATTATATACTAGTCAAAATTTCTAAGTCCCCACCTAGGTTTTCGTTGCCTACTGTTTCTGTATCACTTTATTTCGACTAAAGATTTGTTTGACATAAAGAAAAACCTCTCATAAATTGAAAAAAAAAACATTTTCTTTTTAATCGTTGTTTGCATCGTTTAATAGAAGAACAAAGACAATAGGTACTCTACAAAATAAAAGTCTCAATTAATAGCGTGTGTGTCCCCCATTAGCTCGAATAACTGCCTGACATCTACTCCTCATGGAATTAACATAATTGTGTAAAAACCTCTGTGGAAGGTTATTCCAAGTGTTCACCAAATCTCTTTCAAGTTCCGCCAGGTTCCGTTGCTGTGGAAGTTGCCTAATTCTCCTGTCAAGTTCGTCCCACACATGCTCAATTGGATTTAGGTCGGGACTGCATGGAGGCCAGTTCAGTACCCTAATGTTGTGATGTTGTAACATCTGTTGGGTTGTTCTGGCTGTGTGGGGAGTAGCATTATCCTGCATTAGGATCATTCCTCTATTTGCCTGGATATGAGGTATGGTTACCGGCTGTAGTACAAGATGCTGATACCTCACAGCGTTTAAGTTCTGATGGATTGGTACGATCTGTGTTTTGGTATGCAAAGATATCCCTGCCCAAACCATGACAGAGCCCCCTCCAAACTGCCCTCGTTCCCGCACGCATGCATCTACAGTACAGTCAACGCGGTTTATGCATTTACCGCGCACCCCCGCGGTGTGAATCTCATCGCGGTTAGTACAGGTGTCTCTGGTAAAAACCGCGTGCCCCGCGGTTCAGAAATCCAGGTAAATCACACCGTCGCGGTGCATCTTACCGAATACAGGTGAAAAAACAGTCTTGGTCTAAAACGTGAGTTACCTCCCTTTGAAAATATCAACCAAATCAAAATAAAACGAAATTAATGATATTTTAACATTTATAGTCGCTGAAATATTTTAAGTACAAAATGAAAATTATTTTTTCTAAAAAATATACTCGCACGTATCTGAATAATTATAAAAATCGTCAAAACAAGTTTCAAATAGCGTTTACTAATCCTTGAATTACTTTTTTAAAATGTGTTCATTCTATAAATTTAGATCCATGACTTTTGATATAAATTACTGTTTGTGATATATTTATACGACAATACAAGATAAAACACCCAGTGTGCTATTCGTGATATTCAATTTTAATTCATATTTTCGTAACGTGTTTTTTTTTTTTTTTAATTTTGATAGTGGATTGATTAAAGAAACGATCTATCGTAGTGTCAATTTCATTGGGGCTATAAATGAAAGTGTTTTAAACTTATTAATCTTCAAATATAGGATTATAATTCGCAGAAGATTTTTATGTAATCAGCATTCTCCGAGTCGTCGTAAAGTGTCATTCCTTTATTCTGGGGCAATGTTCTTGAAATTAGTAGAATGTGTATGTGTAATTTGATGGCCTACCAATCCGTAGAGAATAAAATAAAATTACATAATGTCTAGAGCTAGACCTGGTACGCATACTTGGTCCTCACAGCTGTACACTTGACAAGGTGCGATCCCCTGCACCAGCCCTACCCCTGGTGTACACGTGCGTGCCCGAAAGCGGGTCAGTAAATTTCAACTGTCGTACATGTTTAACATACTTCACAATGACATTTACATTGATCATACAATTTAATACATATTTGAATTTTAAAATTATTTAAATTTACGATATGTAGATTACCATGATTACTTTCGTGTAAAAAGTTAATTTTGATGTAAAAATCATCCCCCTTCCCCCTTTTATTTACTTGGACACTATTAATGTGTCTTACACAAAACTCAGCACAATCACAACTTTGGATGGGGGTTATTTTCCCAATATCAGTAGATATAAACTAAGTTGATTTAGAAAATATTGTATTCATGTATGAAAATTCAACCAAAACAGTGCCAAAAAAAACTACTAAGCTTATTAATGCAAAATTCTATTAGAACTATTTATATCGCGTAAACAAAAATTTACTGAAAAGGAATTCATAAACACCACAAACAATATCGGAACAACATTTTAGGTACATTTTGCATTGGTAAGTAATTTTTTGGTCCTTGTTAGATCTAGTACATGTATACACAGTGTACGTGTAGCTGCACGGACTAATCGTGGTCTCCTTAGTAACTGGTGGATTCCTGTGTATTGAGCGCGTTCAAGCGGAGAGGGATTTCCTGTCTCACAGTGACACTGTATTGGGTTTAATTTCACACCTTTGTGAAAGACAAATGATTTGGATTTTCGCAACATTTTGACACTTTTAAAATATAAAATCATATACTGGGTGGATTATAATTTTCGACCCCCCCCCCTCCCGGGTTCCCCTTCTGCCGTCTGCATGAACTTCATATATATATTTTTTAAACATACATGTAAGGTTGTATGTTTCAATAACATTAATTTATCCCAATATTAGTAACTTTATAATGGATTCACAAAAATAAGACTGATCTTAATAAATTTAAATGACTTTCCCTGTTTATGCTTGGTCTTCTACAAATACAAAAAAAACTAGAAATGTAAACACCGAGGGCTGTCCTATATGTACTGTGTACATGCTCCTCCAAAATGACGACAAGCTAATGTATTTCATTGCGTAGTTAATCCCATACGTTGATAGGGGTGGCTATAGAGGTGTACATGTAAATGGTAGAAATAATATTAATTCTTTTACATATACATGTCAAAAGGACGATATATCAATTTATTATGCACAACGGTATGCACAACAAAGCACCCCGTTTCATCTGTTTAATTTTATTATGCGGAAAGAAAATTTTAAGCTTTCTTTTATTTTATTTGAATATTGAGAGTTAATAAATTAAGTAACACTAAACTGCATACAAATACTTCTACTACTCAGTGTTTTCAGTTAACATGTTTTTCTCATGAACATTGTTCGTACTTACAAGGAGTTATCTTAATGTATGCTTTCCAGCGGAAATGCGTTGCCGTTTAAAATGAATTTTGCCGATTAAAAAAAAATGATAATACGAGAGAGAGAGAGAGAGAGAGAGAGAGAGAGAGAGATTTACTGCACATTGCCTATAAACATGTTTCAGAATATCTAGCTCTTCCATCCATCGAATATTTATCGAAACATGTATGCGTTTCATTGTAAAAGTGATACACGGTATATAGTCATTAATTTAGAGAAATAAAGTTTACGCTTATGCTGGAGATATAATTTATTTTTTAAAAACATGTTTTAAAAACTTACATTTATCAAACATCAGAATAACTTGAAAAACAATCATACACTGTTTGATTTTTTTTTTTTTTTTTTTGTCGTTGTTTGTTTTTTGTTTTTGGTTTTTTTTTTGTTTTGTTTTTTTTTTTTTGTTAAATTCTTCGGGTAGTAGTTACATTGTATAATATTTGTAATAGCTCGATTTTTTTTACTCAAAACCTGCAATTTTACAGACCGAACAATCTGCAGTTAAATAGATATTATACGGCCGTACAGGTAAAAGAAATCCGATAAGCCAGTCAACGGTAAGTCACACCGCCGCGGTCTATACCTGGCTACAGGTAGGACCGCGATGAAATAACCGCGGGGGTGTATCGCGGAAAGGATCAAAACACCGCGGGGGGAGCGCGGTTTAATGCCTAATCCGCGTTGACCGTACTGTACGTATCGCTCACCTCTTCTCCGGTAGACGCGGGAACGACCATCTGATCTTCTCAGATTGAATCTGGATTCGTCTGTAAAAAGCACTTGACCCCAGTCCGCTCGCGTAAATCTCAGATGGCGTCGTGCCCATGCTAAACGCTGTCGCCTATGTCTTGGAGAGAGCACTAACCCTACATAAGGCCTTCTTGCCCTTAATCCTGTCTCCTTGAGCCTGTTCCTTACCGTCTGGTCACTGAGGGGCCTTCCATGAGTACCAAGTGTACGTCTTGCCGTAGCTCGTGCCGTCAAAAGCCTGTCCCGCAAATGGGAAACTGATATGTACCGGTCCTGTTGACGAGTCGTCACGCGCCGTTTGGGCCGACGTCGTAAATCTGTCAAACTTCCGGTTCCGTTGAATTTTTGGACTAGTTTCCGGATAGTCTTATGGTCCCTGTTGAAATATCGTGCAACCTGCAACAATGATTATGAAGTTAATTCAGTTCTTTTATTTTGATAAAAACAATTATATAAAAATGTGAGGAAATTTTGTATTAATATTTAATGAAAGCTAACCTCTCGCAAACTGCGCCCAGCCTGAACCATGCCAACCGCTCTTGAACGTTCTTCCACTGACATACGCGGCATTTTACAGAAATTTTATTATGTTTTTCATTTGTAACTAAGTATAGAGAACACTAAAAATAGAGCACGTTTTAAACATACGATTGGAAAATCAATCGAACACGAGTTTTTCATTTTAAGCAAACCCGGTTACGGTCCACTAATCACAAGTGCAATTCCTATTTCTTTTGTGTAATGGTGTTGGTTTTTACGTTAGCAGACGGTATTTTGAAATTCAAATACCTACCTTAAACGGTTTGTTCAATTTTTAAATTTTTGAAGTGGGGACTTAGAAATTTTGACAAGTATAGTTTTTCTTCATTAGAAAACATCTGTCAAGACACAAGTCAAGTGGTAATAAAAGTATTTACTTATTTCTTACCATTAGACTGCCGCAATGTACCTCCTTATGTAAAACTCGATAGAACAAAAAAATAAACTTATATTATCCCAGAATTTGAGATATCAAAGATAAAATACTTCACAAAATGTGTATGTGAAACACAGATGCCCACTTATGGCACCATGGTGAAGGTTAAGCTTTCTCAAATGCTGATCAAATATGTTGGTACCTAAAGTAAGGCCTTTTCACAAGAAATACAAATGTGAAATATAAAACTCTAGCAACACCTCTTCAAAGGTTATGACCAAGGTTAACGTTTTTTAAAGGTAGGACAAACTCTGGGGTCCAGGTCAAAGAGTCAATGTTGCTGGTTTATAAAATAAGGCCTTGTCTCAAAGATTACATTTGGGAAGTATGCAAGCGTTGATCCTGACCGTTCAATAGTTATGGCCAAGGTTAAAGTTTGTAAAAAGTTGATTAAAACACAAAGGTCAAGGTCAAAGGGTCAACGTTGTTGATATCCAATGAAACGTCTTCTCACAAGGATAACATATATATGAAGTATGAAAGTCCTAGCCCTTACCGTTCAGAAGTTTTTCATAAGTACGGAAATCTCCAAGGTCAAAAGGTCAAAGTTGTTGGTACTCAATAAACGCAGGGGGAATAAGGAAGCATACAAAATATTCTACCTTGGCTAAATCAGTGCTGCATTATGACGTCATAGTAGGCAAGATGACGTCAATTTTAGAAATCATGTTTTCGTAATATTGGTATTTAGCTATGTAATTTAACTCTAGAAAATGATTAGAAACGTGTAAACATTAACAAAAATAAAATGTTTTTATTTTGTTATGCTGTAACAGTCATTATGATTGAAATCTACCACCGATGACGTCATATGTGTACATCAAGTAACTTGGAAATTGATCATGTCGTGTAAAGAGAATTTGGCTAAGACGGCATGTTCAAAGATACGTAAAATTTGAGTTTAAAAAAATATCGGAAATATTGTGTTAAATTCATATGGAGTTCAATTAATAAAACAGGTATGCTAAATTATTTTCATCGATTATATTCTATTTCGAAGACAGTCAGCTATATTACGAATCCCGGTCGGCCTATCGTCCGTCATTCTTGACCAAAAAATGCAACAGAACAACAATAAGCTGGATATTTCAAAACATACGATTTGTACAGATTGAAAGTTTGCGCTTTGACAAACTTAAAAAATGCTGCTAGAATCCCGAGTTAAGCATGGTTGTACGAAAAATCTCGATTCATATGTATAAAATTCAAAACAAAGGGAAAGGTTTCATGCAAGTTTGTGGAATAAATATTTTACGGACAAGATAGTGGGATTCCAGCAGCACTTTTTAGACAAAATAGATATTTTTCAGCTATATTACATACTCAAAGAAATTATCAAACTCCGGGGTATTGTTGTTCTGTAAGCATTTTATTGAGGAAAATTTAGCTATTAATAGAAGTCACGTGATGTCGTGGCGGTGATGCACGTCTGTGCGTGAGACACGCTTTTATCTGTATGCAAAAGTAAATAACATTTTACGTTTAACAGTGGTTTTGGTAATTTATTAAACTAAATTTTCTTCAAAAAGTCTAAATTTCCTGATAAATTACTTATATGCTTCTTTAACATACCCGCGAAAGGTCTAGCTACAAAGAATAAGTATGTGAAATATCAAAGTCCTAGTATCTACTGTTCAAAAGATATAGCCAAAGTAAAAGTTAAGAATTTTTGTGTAAAAGTAGGCCAATCTCCAAGGTCAAGATTATAAGGTCAAATTTGGTGGTATCCAAAGGAATGACTTGTCACAAGGAATACAAATGAAATATTAAAGTAAAAGCTCTACAATGTCAAAAGTAATTGGCAAGGTCAAACTAATTCCAGATAAGCAGACAAACTTTCGTCTATTCAAATTTGAAGATTACATTTCTGAAAATGAATTGACAGAGACGTAAATGGAATAAATTCAAATAAAATCAAATATCAAAAACAGGCACAAGTGAAGTTTGGATTGCATAATAAAAACAACGCAAACTTCTGTAGTAGCCGTAAGACCATGTGTAAGACAAGACTGTAGGCTGGCGAAATAATTCATTCTCGTGTTCATTAGTAAAACTTAAGATTTTCATAGTTTTTTCTTGCTAATAAAAAGTTATTGTCTACCTCTCGAATAAAAGGTGTCGCGAAAATTGATCAACAGTGATCTACAGTATTTCCTTTTCCCATGTATGACCATAGATGTTTTTACTTTTGTATTGATTTTGTGTATCGTTTAAGATAAAAATTAATTCCGCAATTATTTCATAATTCAAAGAATTTTAACTTTGTAAAAATAGTTTAAAGTGAAAATGGGTAATCAATAAACTTCTAATTCAAATAATGAGATACGTTTGGAAGTCTTAAAACACCTCTGTATTTTAAAGGAGATACAGTAGATGTCACCGTTTATGAAGTACAAGCCGATCACAAAATAAAAGAGCTGTACAAAGATAGTAGAGGGGAATGTGGAGGGATTCAAGTAGATGAGGCCTTCAAACAGATGCTGATAAAAATAGTAGGAGCCCCCGTTTTTGCTGAGTTTGCCTGCTCACATACAGCTGACTATGAAGACTTGTTCAGAGATTTCGAAACAAAGAAGCGTGTCATAAACAGTCCAGTCCAATACGAAAATTCGTAATATTACGAAAAAAAACGTAAGATTACCAAAAAGCGTAATATTACAAGTTATCGTAATTTAAAACTTATATGATATAGACCAATGCGACATGCTTAAGCGGATATTGAAATTTACTGGAAAATTAGTCTTATCCTTGGGAAAATTCCTATAAAAGAATAATAAAAGAAATTGTCCACTCATCCATCGCTGGCGGAACTTTCTTCTTGAATTTCCATGCTTTCTGATAGGCGTAACTGACCAAACTGACAGCGTGCTATCAGTAGATGTGGAATCTGATATATTACTGACATCTTACTTTGCTACCCACCACTCAATTTCTTGCAATGCTTGAATTTGTCTTGGATTACGAAAACTCGTAATATAGTCTCTTACAATCTGCTATATTATTCGTATTCGTAATTTAACTACATTACGAAAAATTGTAATATAAGTTACGTTATTAGTGTACTTATAAGTAATATAAGTATTACGATAACTTGTAATATTACGCTTTTTCGTAATCTTACGTTTTTTCGTAATATTACGAATTTTCGTATTGGACTGGACTGATAAATATAAACCCAGAAAGCAAGGTCTGCATACAAATTCCATTTTCTCTGAAAGAGGTTTTTGAAGAGAACACAGGGGAGCGTTTTAGAAAGGCAATAGAAAATTCGATTTATACAGGAAAAATTCCATTGTGTGGGGACAAATTCAGAATCGCAGTGGAAGTGATGAAGAGTTAATTTGAAGCGACCAAAAATCAAATTGTTGATCATGTTACAGACCTCTTAAAAAAACCGAAGATCTCAGGAACCAACAACATTATAATGGTCGGAGGTTTTTCTGAGTCACGAGTTCTACAGGGCATGATCAAGAAATCTTTTCCTGATATGAGAGTTATTATTCCCCCCCCCCCCGAGCCAGAGCTTGCAGTTCTCAAAGGAGCAGTGTTGTTTGGACACAATCCTGTCACCATTACGTCTCGTATTACCAAATAAAGCTATAACAGTCAACTTTAATCCAAGTTTTCGAACAGCTGAAAAGAAAAAAAGACATATGTCATAAAAATGAACTAGTATGACAGACATAGGTTTTCACATTTTTAGCCGGCTTAGCAAAGTCCTGGCTGTAGGCGTTATGTTCGCCTTCCTTACTATAAATAGCTCCAAATTTTTACTCAAGCCTTAAAACGATGCTAGGTCATCGATTTACTCTGTTTAAAAACACGAAAATATATTATTTTTGTATATAAAAGTATTTCTAGAAAGAAAAATGAAGCTTATCTTGAAAACGTCTGTATATTCAAAAATATTAAGTTTTAAATGTTGGATTCTTTTCTATGGCGAATGAACAATGTGTGAAGCTCCGCAGCCGCAGCAGTTTCTATACAAAGATTTCGCGCTTTCCTTTGCGTAGGAATCTCAGGTAACTTTTACAGTCGCCGACAAAGCATCATTAGACGAGTCCACTGTTTTTCTGAAAGGTGACGCAGATTACCCCATCGTAAGTAAATTCTACAGTGCATGACCAGAAAATGTATGGTTGTGCCCCCCCCCCCCCCAAACTGATTTTGCTTCTCACGGTCCTCAGTACCGTAGATCGACAGTAAATCATATTTTTTTTTTATTTAAAAAAATTGTATTGTCTTCAGCTTTGGTGACAGAAACTAAATAACTTAACTTCTTTTGAATCCGTACGATATGTATTGGACATGCCGCACAGCCAGATGAACCCGTAGGTCATGTTGATTTTTGGAGCCCGTGCCCCCCCCCCCCCCCCCCTTCCCTTTAAAAAAAACTTTCTACAGGGTTGTAACAAGCTATTTGGATTGATGTATATTAAATGTTGTAATGTACGTCATTAAGCAAAAAATACAAAAAACGTTTATATAGATTGAAGAATATATTCAATGTCTATAGCTATATAAAAATATTTCATTGATTTTAGAAACGGTCACTATGCTCTATAAAATTTTCTGAAAGTGAGTAACGCAAATTCATCTTTAAAATTATAACAATGATTAATTTTTATTCTAATAAACAATTATAGATTTTTGTTCTAATTAATTTCACTATATGAATTTTGTTTCATGTACATGTATCTTATTCAACAGAAAATTGAACTTAATACGTAGCCCTCAATTAATGACACTTCCCAGTTGGCTTTCTACAGCTTGAGTATCTCTGACGTTTTGTCAGTATATACTTGTTAGCATCTTAAACTTTGAAAATATTAATCAATATTTTTTAGATTTATTTTGAGAAATAAATTGAAAGACGAATAAGACACATATCTTATTAACGTATAATGGCGATAGAGCAATTCATGTATATATGCTACTTAATGCATATCTTCGAGAACTATTTTCAAAAAAGCCCGGGCTTTTCGAAAGAATACTGAACTGTAAAAGAATTTCATTATCTTCTCCGTCACTGCTCTGTAAGTGGTTTAATTCTCTGTTGTGTTTTAGCAACCCCCCCTCCCCCCCAAAAAATTAAACCAATAAATAAGAGTTTGAAAGTAATATTCGGTATGCATGAAGTCGCCTTAAAATGTATAGTGTACATATGTACCATATTTTGTACTGTATATAAATACCTGTAGTTTTTTCACCTCTGATAATTTGTTTTTTAATGTATATATCTTTTAATGTACCCCATGTTTGGTTTTGGTGACTAAAATAAACTGAAATGAAAATCTATCTAGTTTGCAATAAAAGTTCATCACTTTTAATAAGCAGAGAAAATCATTTTACTTGTATTTAACCAGTTCGTAATATATTTAAAGCAATCCTAAACCTGTTTATAAATATTTTTGAATTAAAATATTTATGGAGAGACCTGAACACTGCATTTCCTTCAGGATTAGATCGTTTTTCATATTAAATTTAAAACTATTTTCCTATTTAGAGTTATTCTGATGTAGTTTATGTAAATATTCCCAAGATTTGTTAGAATCATAGTGATGACTTTATGTATGTAAATATTATCAAGGTTATTCTTTCAGTTGTAATACAAGTAATGTTGAAAAGTTTTTCATAATATTAATTACTCTAATAAACGAAAGTTAGAATGTGAATGCGTTCAAAGAAAAGGATTTGAAAATACAGTTTACTTCGATAATTTTAATGCAATTGAAATAACTTTCTCTGTAATAACTGTCAACAAGGCTTTAAATAGTATTACAAACGCTGGAAAAAGGATAAATTGCTGGTTGGTAATTGCTTTGGAGATGATGCCAAGTTGATTTTGGGTACATCAGTGGAATAACAATACCAGACCATGCAGACGGCCATTTGTTTATTACGATAGGGCTGATCAATGGGGGGAAATTCGGGTTTGTACAATACAACGAAACAATATTCGTTAAATAAACAAATACGATGAATTATGAAGCATACATAAATAAAATGTGATAATTGGTGATATTTCCATGATATAAATAAATAAAATTACGACATATACATTTTATATTCCGGGCATCAATTGGGTTGATCCATTCTCGTTGGTTGTTTAGGGTAAGTGGAAAATCTGCAACATGTTCATTGCTCACATATTAATTTATCATTGAAAATTTTTATGTCTACAAATTCAGGTCAAGTTGTGAACAAAAGGTCAATGGTACATTGTATGTTTTGTGAAGATACCTCGTATGTGCACCAAGAGCGCTTTACAGTATTTTGAGCCTGAACACACATTCCAATAAAATATGTCTAATATACGTGCAAGATCAAAAGGGTACTGCAAAAAAATTGTTTGTGTAATGACTTTATAGAAAAAGCTATCAGGATGTCCATTAGTCTCTATCAAAGTACAATACATTATAATTTTTCAGGAACAATTGTTTAAATCTTTGCTACAAAACTTAACGTACAGAATTAAAGTCCATTATACATTGTATATGAACGAGCCACATTTTAAGGCTTGAATATATAACGATTTTCTCAGGTCAGGACCATTTTAATCTGACTAAGGCCAGCCCTCTATTTACGCTATCGCATAAATCGGGAAGCGGATAAAAGATCTAATTTTAATTAGATTGAGACCATTTGGTCAGATTTGAACATTTAACCGGTTACCTTTTCCAGAGGACCAGAAATAAGGATTTTTTTCTGATGTTTTTTTTAAAAAACAGACATGCAGTAACAGTTTTTAAAAAGAGGAGGGATATTGTCCAAATTCGAGAATACTCTAAACGTATTACATCTGGCTGTGTATTCTTTCTAGCGCCTTCAATTTGGCGGAAAGAAACGTCCGCTAATTCAAATACTACGCTTAATGTCTTGCACATACACTGTATACTCATGTATACGAAAAGGAAGAAATGCAATAAATCAAATCTACGCTAACCTGTTCAAAATCAATTTCCGCTAAATATCGTACACGCAAAATATAATACATTTACAGTATTATTCCGTGCTCCAACTTCAGTTCACAATTGCAATTTTATTAATAAAATATCAGATAAACAATTTTAACATGCTACAACGAAATAAAGGGTACAATTAAGATTGGAAAATTTAAATAAGATCATTCATTTCGCAGTAAATTTGTAAATTCCTCGTGATAAAAACATGATACTGGAAAATTTAGGAAGAGTAGAATGAAAAAGCTAATTCAATTTTTGATGGTGAAGAATCAGTCAACTTTAATAAATATTTTTCATTGTTAAAGTTTATGCGAACCCCCCCCCCCCCCCCTGCTTGTATTAATCAGCAAAACTACTCAGAGTGCACTATTTCTTTGCATACCAAACGTGAGCTGATGTATTTTCATTACAATTGTGACTAAGGAAGTCCTACCCTTAATGTTGGATTTTAAACTGTTTATTCAAACTAATCGTAGATATGGACAATTTTAAATCATAATCATACAAAGTTTACCAATTCTAAATTTCCATGAACAGAAAGGAAGATTTTCAGATATGTTTAAAATAATAAAGAACATTGATTTCAATTTTTTTTTCAGGAACGTTTTTCCTAAAGGTCAAATCTTTCGTAATTCCGAATAAATCCTTAAAACTACAATTTTGTCGGTAGTTTTCAGTATTGTTATAAACATCTAATGTGCTTTCGACTGACATGCATGAGACATCGAAACTCAATTCTATGTACATGTATTACATTGTTTTATCAATTTAAATGTTTATCTTTATTGGTTACATTATTTAAGAACCCCTATAATGGTAATATTCATATTCAATTTGAATCATTTAGATTAAGTGATGTATTTGTCCATCCACATCGAAAACTGACTGATTGTAAGGGAAATTTCTTAGCAGGGTTTCCATAGTAACCAGGACTACAAACGCAGTTCATAGTACAAGAACCGGTCACGGTAGCCTAGTGGTAGAGCGTTCGCTTCGTGATCTGGAGGCCCGGGTTCGATTCTCGATCGCGCCGCCGCGTCATACCTAAGACGTAAACGTAGGTAGTGACTGTTCCTTCGCCAAGCGCTCGGCACTAGAAATGAAAGTCACAGGTCTTTCGGATATGACCTTAAAAACGTAGGTCCCGTGTCACGGTAGGCGTTGGTACGATAAAGAACCCTCACTGCTCAATGGCCCTGAGTGCCGAGTATAGGTCTAAATTTGAAGCCCTTCACCGGCATCGGTGACGTCTCCATATGAGTGAAAAATTCTCAAGAGGGACGTTAAACAATAGACAGTCAATCAATCATAGTGCAAGAGAAACCTATGTGTGAACAATTATCGAATTCTAAAAACCCTCATGATTCACCTTTTGCCTGATTCTTACAGAGACCTGTACTTAACAATTTTAAGCTTTAGTTTTGAGAGATAAACTCTATATGTATATTATTTTTTATTGTCATAAACTCGTTAACTATAGCTTAAGTTGTTGAATATAGTTTATGAATCTAAACATCTGGTAAATGTTTACGATAGTAATTCAACACCTCGCGGCAGCAATCGCGCGAATGAAAAATTAATGTGTGGTATATCTGTACTTTCTATGTGAAAAGGAACAACAAATCCTGCTCCATAAAAGCATAATTACTCTTATGATAATATCTCTTCTTCATAAAATTAAATAGTAAGTCAACAATTCAGCAACTCTTTCCTTCATTTTTGTATGATCAGCGCAGAAGGTTAGCAAGACTGCAAGGATAGATATCAGTGGTTTCTTCCAATGCTGAAGACACAGAACCTCTTCATATATATACATATCTCTCCATTTTCCTATCTTAAAAAAAGAAATCACTGCTTTTTCTTGTCCTGATTCGATTTATTTCTAACTCATTATGCTTTAAATTAAATTGATAGACGATGTACTATCTACAAGATACATGTATATACATGCATATATTTAACAACCACTGAAAAAAATAGTTGCAATGCAAAGCGAAAAATATAGTGTTGTGACTAATATGAACTGATCTATAATTAACTAAAAATAAAAACAAACTATTATTAAACATATTTTTCTTTGTAAACTTTGGTTTCTAGTTTCACAGAAAATCGTGCATATCTGATACAAGAATATCTGTTCCTAAACTGTTTTTCTCAAAGGTAAAACTATGTTTATTGCATTTGTGTGAATTCGACGGTTTGAGTGTCTAAACTATACCACCCCTACTAATGTTATTGTGATTTAAATTCAAGACACGTGGTTTAGGTTGATCTATTCAAAGGTTATAGAGTAGAACTGGTTTTATAGATAAAATTGGCAGTAAACATGATTTTGCTATAACCTGTTTCTTTTGAAAACATGCCTTGGAATAAATGTTTCCAGACCTTTCTGAAAGACTTTCATGATTTTCAACAGAAATAGGGTGGCTAAAGGATTGGGTGTTAAAATAACAACATATCCTATACTTTTCTGCGAAAATTAGAGCTCACTAGCGACCAGTTCGCTGGTAAAAAAATGTGTATTATCATCAACACTGACAAACCTTTGTTTGCCTTATATGGCTATTGTTATAAATGTGCACAGAGGGTCTAACCACGAGCAACTGACCACTCGTTGAATGAATAGCAACGTTTACAGTAACACCAAATACATGTTTACATTTTACTTCGAACACGAAGGTCAATCTAGGATCATATCAATGGACTGCAAAATTTAAAAAAATGTTCTTACGAACAAAATACAAAGATAAGATATGAAAGATATTACATGCGTTTTTAATTTATTGTTAACTGAAAAAAAATGTTTAATAAATTGTTTACGTAGTTTTATAGTGTCAAGAACACCAGCGCTTCAAGGGTGAGGAAAACGAGCAGTCTCTTATGCATTTAAATGGACAAAACTTTGTTTACGTTCGTGATCACGTGTTCTGCCAGGGAATCCACCTGCATGGCAAATGTATTCACCGATAATTCAACAAAGGAATTAATACATGACTTTCACACACCTAGACTTCCAACGTTTATTTAACAAATGAATTGTTTGTCATCATGAGCATGGAAATATCTATTTTTAAAAATGCTTTTCATTTACCATACGATTTTCCTTTTTTTCAAGCTTAAAATTCCTGTAGTATTCTTAGTAACCCATAATGCACTACTCTTTCAGCTGATTGGTCAGTTGAAATCATGCTGGTGCCTCATTTGCTAATCTGACGCCAAAAAATATACTCCCAGTTCCCATGCAAAAATATTTGTCCAAAGAGAAATTTTAATTCATGACTGCAAAAAATTGTATTATAGAGAATACTTATTTAAGTTTGAGTGAATGTAAGAGAGATCGATTGACTGAAGTACATATCTACAGACATTATCAGCTGATTCTACGGTGGCGAAAACTGAAACGCAACATAAGTTTTCTGTTTACCATGCCTCCACGTGATAGTCACTACCTAGCCACATTTCTTTAGTAATTGACCCTATCTCGCTGAAGTCTCGCTAACTCTCGCCAGAGCCACTCTGAACTCATCGGGTTTTATAACTTGCAGAACACCGAAAAATAAAAGGTTCAGAACACACTGGTAGGGGTGTATACTTTACAAACCCTAAAACATAATTTATAATTGTTAAAGCCGCTTGATCCGAAACAGGCACATGTTATCTTACACAATAAAAGTACTTTATTACATAGATAATATATAAAAATGAATTATAAGATTGATTTAATAATTTATAACAATAATCCTAACAAGGAAAACATAGATCAAAAACCTTGTTGACAAACAGAAGTTCCTGACGGGAAGTTAAGACCTGTTTTGAAGTAACCTTTGAACAAATAAAATTTATCGGTTATATCTAATTATGAAGATAATTCAAACCAGAGTATTTTTTTCATTAGTAAAAGCCTAAGTCCTTTTAAGAATTATGAAATCAATTGAATGTAATCTATAGCAATTTTTATATTAATAAGCATATTTAAAGAATAAAGGAAGATTTTTTAAGGAAGTTGAGTAACGAAAGCTAAAATATTGTCTGTTTACAGGTATAAATTCTTTGGTATGGGAAAATAAATGGTCAGGTTTGTTCCTCATGAGATATACATATAAGCGATAAATCTAATTTTTCAAAGGTGATTTCACGCGATATCAACATAGGATTATTTTTTGTGTGACCTCACAAAAATTATTTTTTTTAACTTTTGAATTTTGATATCTTTTAAAAGAAAAAGACTTTGGGGATCAAACATCTCCCTTCCTTCTCTAAAACAATCCATCCAATTAATGAATAAAGTCTTTTATCTTCATAAACCTTATACAATTATATTCTGCTACTAAGGATTTATTACTAGAAAGAAATTTTCAAGATATATGTTAAATTTTGCAGCCGCCCGTTGCTCGAGTACGACAAATACGACAAAATCAACCTTTTTTATAACAAGTCTCCCAGATATTGACTTCATTTTCACATTGTGATGATACAAACATGGAGCAAAATGTTATATTAAATTTTCTATTTGTAGAACATGCGTATGACTCTATGTGTGCCGAATTTCATTCTGATCTGAACTTTGATTTTTCAAATATAGAGAAATCGCGAATATTTGATCACCCAAATCGTAGCAGTAGTTTACAAATCGTGAAACTATAATCATCATTAAAACGATATTTTTCAGACAGTCGCAAATGATTGTTTTAAGTGTTAATTATAGTTTATTTTATGGAACAATCGCGTAAACTACAGTTGACAGATGTGAAATATAGAGTATAATGGTTACCTGTAGTTTATATTTACCAGGTCCAGTCCAAAGACTATTTCTACCTACGTAGCTATTAATAGCTACGTCATGTACATATTTAAACCTACCCAAAGTAGCTATATTTACATTCTTTTTGTATTATCTGCATTTTGTAACCAAAAGACCATACAGCGCAACATGGTGAATACCATGTATTTTGATACAGTCACACTAATGATGAATACGACGAAATTTTTGACAAAAAATGAATACTTCCTAAATCTTCACTATTTTACATTAAATATTATACAAAATTGTTAATTTACGAAGTTAGAAATTTTTGGTCAAATTTTTGTTATACATCCATCATCAGTATAACTGTATCAAGAAATATGGTACTCACCATATTAGCTCCTTCACGGTAACTGCAGTACTACTCATTGGCAGGGCAAAATAATAATGTTTGGCGAAATTTTTGTTGAGAGATTATTAAATGACGTATATTTAATAATTACTTTTACGTCATATTTCACCAAAATATACCATTTTGCCCTGCAAGAGAGCACTACCGCAGTTACCGTGAAACGGTCTATTGCGCCGTTCAGCCGTTTGCAATTGGCCACAAAATGCAAGTAAAGCAGAAAGTAGGTAAGAATAGCTACTTTGGGTAGGTTTAATACCTACATAACTATTAATAGCTACGTATCCATTTGAATTTTAAAGAGCTTAAAATCGGTGACGGATTCAAACCTTAATTTAATATTATGTAGTTTTTGTTTTTAATCAAGTAGCGCAAATTATTTTCTCTTAATGTCTTAAATCCTGGTTTATTTGAGCAATTCACCACATAAAGATTTTTCATATAAGATATTTTTATAAAATGAAATATGAGTTAGTGACCCATACCCACACCCTTATAATCTAAACCGAAAGTAAGAATTTTATTCAAGTCTACGATAAAAAATGTAGTAATCTATTCAGAACATCACTTTATTTCAACACAATATTGAATGAGTCTTGTATGCCCCATATTTTCGCCCAATTCAATAAGACCAGACTTTGGTGAATTCAAGATTAAACACAATAATAATCATTCAACACAAGAAGGATAACTCTCTTGGCAACGGCTAATGTATACATGAAGATTGCTTTGTGATAAAAAGGGCGTCCATTGCTGGACGGAAAAGAAATTACTCTATTGTAAGATATTGCTTTACATGTTTTTTTTCTTAACTAGATGTTTATAATCTATATAGCATTTAAATACTGTATTTGGATGATTTTATAAAAATTTATAGCTGAAAATGAGGAGTCACATTTGTCAATATATATAATATGAAATGAAAGTTTATGACGACAGTCTTTATATCTTAAAAAAATGTTTCCATAAATTTTGTGTTAATGCTGTTAAGAATCAGTACAAAATGGTTTATGAGATAAATATACAATATGAAGCACTTTTAAATTACTTTCGTTTTCACAGATTTTTGAAACAAATAAAAAAAGATAAACAAAGTAAGTAAAGAAACCCATTAGATTCTTCCAAGATAAACGTTCATGTGTACTTCATTTTTTTTTAGATTCAATATGCATTCAATCTGGAGTGCGCAAGATGTCATCCGATGTGACCTATGTAAGACAGCTTTAGTACAGATGTACTGTGATTTCTGTCATGTCAACCTTTGTAGACCCTGTATTGGAGAACACATTGCTGATGAATATGACAAACATAAAATTGTCCCATTTCAACATAAAAAGTCAACTTTAATCTACCCCACGTGCTCAGCACATCAAACAAAAGGCAGCGAGTTTCACTGTGAAACGTGCAAAACATCTGTTTGTTCTCTGTGTGCTATATCTGAAGCACATAGGGGGCATGCTATTTCAACTCTTTCCGATCTCTTTTATTCAAAGAAAAAAGACATTAAAAAAGAAACTGAAGAATTAGAAAATTCAATTTGTCCAACGTATGCAGAAATTGCAAATGGAATAGAAATCCAGATAGCTAACTTAGATGGGAAATATGAAAATCTTACATCAACGTTGATTGAATTTGGAGAAGAATGGCACAGAGAAATTGACGAAATTGTTGAAAAATTAAGAATTGAAATAGAAAAGGAAAAAACGAAGCATAAGAGTATTCTAAAGGAGCATTTGAGTGAAATCAAACAGATACAGACTCTTATTGAACAAACACTTCTTAATCTTGAACAAATTGAAGATTCTAATGATGTATCTTTGACGATGGAATACATCTCACGCAACAAGGAATTAAGGAAACTACCTCCAAAAATTCAAATATCTCTACCAACTTTCAGTTCAAGGACAATAGACACAGAACAGTTTCACAAGTTATTTGGATATTTAACACCATTATCCGTCACAACAGAGGAAAATGGCTACGAAGTGAAGAAACCAAAGATATCCACAAAAGAAATGCCGGAGGCACGGGTAAGTGATATCATATTAGCACAGTGATCACATTATTTGAACCCCCAGACATTGATACGTATATTCTGTTCTTTTGGGGTTTCTTTCTTCTCTGAAGCTTCATTCTCGTTTCCTGTATACAAATCAGTTTTGGTTAAGAAATCCTCATAAATAGCTGTATTGTGTGCTTTCAGACTTGGGCCACAGAGAACATGCCCTCTACCGATAAGTTGCTCGTGGCAGCCATTGACATAGGTACCACTTACAGTGGCATTGCATTTTCTTATAAACATGAATACGAGAACGACCCTTTGAAGATCAGGTCCAACAACTGGGATTCAGGCACATGGGGTCTCGTGACCCTTAAGACCCCCACCTGTGTTCTTTTCAATAAAGACAAAGTGTTGGACTCGTTTGGTTACGAAGCGGAGGAAAAATATTTAGAACTCACACTGGAGAAGGAACACGAGGAGTGGTATTACTTCAAGAGGTTCAAGATGTCTCTCTTTAACAAAGAGGCAAGTTCATCTCTTAATCTGTGAAAAATGGTAATTATTTAAAGTCAGGATTATTCTTAAGGGGCCTGTAATTACTCCGTTTACAATGAGGTAATCCACCAGGTAGTATTATATTTCCTATCAATACTCTGTGAGGGGAAGAACACTTTAACGAGGCCCGATCTAGTTGAGAATTACGAAAACGGAATGATAAAAAATTTTGTTATTGGAAATATACTTGTACGATTATGCTAAGAAAAATTAGAATTAAATTTTGTTACCTTGCCTTTATTGTAGTGAAATAGGGGCACTGTCAAGATATGGACCATTTTTCGTGTTTTTATTCACAATTACATACTAAAACTCTTCAATAAACAAAGAAATTTACAAAATAAAAAAAAAATACATGATGAAATTCTTTGTTTTACACATATATCATGCAATTTTCATTCTTCTTAAAAAAAATGAAAAGAAAATTGGAAGTAGCCTTTATTGCAGTGAAAAGGGGGCATGTCAAAACACAAAATTTTGATTTATTCTATCCATCTACGTATTTTATAGGTCCCAATGGGTTTACATAACACTAACAAACGATTGCAATATTGTATAAGTTTCAAAAAAAATAAACAATTCTTACATTATGAAATAATTTTCTCGCCATGCTTATTTTTTCTCTTAACACGCGACGTTGTTTTACGTGGAAAATAGGGGTAGAAGGAGGGGGGGGGTAAAGGCGACAAAATTGCCATTTTCACTAATATCATGTAATATATCGAAAAATAAAATATTTTGGGGGTTCAATTTATAGGATTTATAGACCATGCATATTTAAGTCCGCAATAAAAAGAGTGTGTATATTAAACACTTCAACATGTTCAAAGAGAAAGACTTAAATCGTTTACTTTTAGTTGGAATGTTTGTTTTTTTTAACTCACAAATTGAAATAAAACAGGATAAAATTAATGAAACTGTACCAAAACATTCATACCTCAAAATTAATTAGGTTCCAAAGTTGTGTATTAATTTAAATATAAAAAAAAGAAATGCATGCTTTCAATGCATAGTCTATAGAGCTACCAGGTAAGCAATATCAGCGAAACATTTTAGTGCAATTTGACGTCATTTTATTGTGACCTTATTATGTTCAATTGTGACGGCAGTCAAGGGTATTGTGACGTATCTGAGTCGACGCTGCGTTAAAACGTATGCGCAGATCAAGTAGATCTGGCCTCGTTTATTCTGTAATACAACCCTGTTGTAAGTAAAGGCAGTTAAAGATACTAGTAATCAGGATCGATATATTTGAGAAAAAAATTGTATTATGTAATTTGTTGAAACTTGAAATTTATATTAAAAAATTATTCATCGGCGTTGTTTTGTACGAAAGCTCACTTAACACTTGTTAAAAATATTTTTGATATATTTCGATAAAACGAATTGCCGAATTTGTAATAACGAATTTAGTTCGATATAACAGTTTCTTTAAATTCGTTATACTGAATTTAATCTGTTGTAACAAATTTGTTGAATTCGTTATGACGAATTCAAAAGTTTATTAATACGTATTAAACTCTACCAAATTCTAAAACTTGTTTTAACGAATTGAATTCGGTTAAACGAATTCTTTAATTTCTTAAAACGAATTTAATTTGTTTAAACGAATTCAACAAATTGTTATATCGAATTTATATATCGGCGCTGGTTAATTAGTGAAAGCAAATTTAAGAAATTGTTATATCGATTTTCATCTGTTATAACACATTGTAGAATGTGTTATAACGAACTCAACAATTTTGTTATATCAGATTAAAAATCTTAAAAATCAAAAATATTTTTGATAGGTCCTAAATGGGCTTCCGTAGTTTTGCGTTTAGAAGCTTGGATTTAATATTGAACCTTTTTAAATAAGCAGACTGTATTTTTTTCAAAATTCTAAAGATGTACATATTTCTCACAGGAACCGATTTCTAAAGCCGTAAAAATAAAATCTATAGACGGGAAGGAGATGATGGCTTTGGATGTGTTTTCTGCGGTCATTGAATTCTTCAGGGGTCACCTACTTCATTCTCTAAAAGAAGAAGGCGCAGGGATCATAGAAATTGATATACGCTGGGTCATAACAGTACCTGCTATATGGGACGATCCTGCCAGACAGTTTATGAGAAAGGCGGCAGTGAGGGTATAAGCTTTAAATTAGCGTAGACAAATACAAGCAACTTCAATTAGAGTTTTTATGTACATAAGCTAATATAGGACCTATGAAAAATATATACTTTAAGAAAACTTCTTAAATTTGTCGAATTTGTTCTAACGAATTAAATATATTATAACAAATTTTTTTGAATTCGTTTTAATGAATTTGACAAATTTGTTATAGCAAACAAAATTCGTTAAATCTATATGTAATTACAAATTAAATTCGCTAGAACAAAATCTAAAATTTGTTATAACAAATCATATTCGCTTATACATATTCAGCAATCAGGGCCTTAAAAAATATTTATTCTACTTCTGTTAAAATGTTTCCAATATAAAGTTCAGAAAGTATAAAATATCTATCTTTATAGTCCACGCATAGCAAAGCTATACCCAGGGTATATTTATACCCCCCAGAAACGAAGTTTGGGGGGTATATAGGAATCACCTTGTCCGTCTGTCCGTGTAGCTGACCGTTTGTCTGTGCAAACGTGTCCGGTCCATATCTTTCTTACGGAGGAACATTAGAATCTACTACTCCAGACAAAGATTGCCCATGACCTAAGGTGTGTCGTGACCTTGAACAAAGGTCATTTGAAGAAGTTCAAGGTCACTGGAAGAAAATTTTCATAAGTCGTTTCCGGTCCATATATTTCTTATGGATAAACTTGGTAGGTTCTAATTTCATACAAATATTGCACATTACTTAAGGGTGTGTCACGACTTTGCTCCAAGGTTATTTGGGGAAGTTCAAGGTCACTGGAAGAAAAATTTCATAATTCGTGTCCGTTCCATATCTTTCTTATGGATAAATTTGGTTGGTTCTCATTTAAAGCAAAGATTGCTCATAACCTAAGGGTGTGTTATTACATTGACCCAACGTCATTTGGGAAGTTTAAGGTCACTGGAAGAAAAATTTCATAATTTGTGTCCAATTCATACCTTTCTTATGAATAAACTTGGTAAGTTCTCATTTCACACAAAGATTGCTCATGACCTATGGATATGTCATGAACTTGGGTCAAGGTCATATGGGGAAGTTCAAGATCACTAGAAGAAAAATTAATTTGTGTCTGGTCCATATCTTTCTTTATTATGGAAAAACGTGAATATACTATTTCACACATACATTGCTTATGACTTAAGGTTGTGTCATGAATTTGAACCGATGTCATTTATGCAAGTTCAAGGTCACTGACAGAAAACGTTCATGATTCGTGTCTAGAACGTATATTAAGTCTATTTTTTTATTTGACTGAACTTTCGTTTCATTTAAAAAAATATAAAGAGCAATTACATGTGCACTAAAAATGTTTTAGCTTTTCTCTCTTCTCTTAGATCCATAAAATATTCATGATTTAGCACTTCTGGAAAACCCAGCGGGGGTATTTTGTCCCGTTTGGACAGTTCTAGTTTATGTTATTATACGTCTACTGTAATTACTCTATAAAAAATAAATACGATAAAACTGTCCATTTCCCTGAGAAGAGATTATTTCCCTCATCTGAAGACTACTCCCTGGAAAATCAGAACTACTCCCTGGGACTACTCCCTCATGAATATTTGTAAGTAATTATAACGAATCAAATTATTCAGTAGGCGGAGAAGTGAATTTTAGCGAAATGAAGACAACGATTATTCTTCGAAATGTCAAGGAAAATACTCTCCAAAAATAATTTTATCGTTCTTGAACACGATGCATTACATATTATACATTCTTTTAAATCACATGTATTTGTAATAATGCCTCTTCAGTGTTTTTTAAATGTCGGAATATCTGGAAAAAAGAATCGATCTATGATTTTTTCGGTATAATTAAACAGATATGGAATGGGAACTCGGAAAATAACAAATTCATGGTTCCCCTCGGCAGGAAACTATTTCCCTCGGTGGCGAAGCCGCCTGAGGAAATAGTTTCCTCCCTTGGGGAACCATGAATTTCCTTTTTTTCTCGTACCATACCGTAACTGTATATTATTATACTTTGGTTATTATACCTCTACTGTAATAAATCTATATAAAATAAATACCATAAAACCGCCTATTTCCCCGAGAAGAGACTCTTTCCCTCATCTGAGGACTACTCCCTGAGAAATCAGAGCTACTCCCTGGAACTAATCCCTCATGAATATTTATTATCAATTTTATCAATAAAAGTGTTCAGTGGGCGGAGCGTTCCAGGAATCTAGATTCCGTGACGTAATCTTATTAGCAATGAACTATGACATCAAAACATTTCAACATGCAATGTCAAAATCATAGTTACTTGAATTCTAGCAAAATGAAGACAACGATAATATTTTCTTGGAAATGTCAGTGAAAATATTTTTAGGAATATTTTATTGTTCTAGGACACGATGCATTATTTAGTTATCTTTTAAACCGCGTGTACTTGTGATTATGCCTCTATAATGTTTTTTTAAATGTCGGAATATTTGGTTTTTAAAAAAATCACCTATGTTTGTTTCGGTATAATAAAACAGTTATGGAATGGGAACTCCGGAAATAGCAAATTTATATATCCCCTCGGCAGGAAACCATTTCCTCCCTCGGGGAACTATAAATTTGCCATTTCCATCGTACCCTTCGTTAACTGTATACTATCCACCCTCGGAAAATTTTTCATGCAATTTTTGCCACCAATTGTGATTTCCAGCGTTGAATCTATTGACTGATGATGACATAATGACTTCAGTAGCATTGTGAGGTCATCAGGATTTCAGATTATTCTTGCAGTATTATCTTACTCCAAAAAAAAATAAAATTTAAAACTCAGTAATTATATTATACATCAGTATAATAAAACGCTAATCCAATGGCTGTGAGTGGGATAGCTCTATTATCAAACCCGCAACAGAGAACTATTCCCCGAGGGCTTAATTTCCAGTAATATTTCTTTAAACTGACGATGTCATAATGCCTTCAGTAGCATTCTGACGTCATCAGTATTTAAGATTATTCTTACAGAATTATTTTATTAAAAAACAATACAAACCTCTGAAATTATATTATACATCAGTATAATAAAACGCTTATCCACTGGTTGTGAGTGGGGTATGTGGCAACGCACTTTGAAAAAATTACGCACTTTGAAAAACTTTTTCAAAGTGCGTAAATTTTTGGGACCAGGTTAACGCACTTTGAAAAAATTTTTTTTTTTCAAAGTGCGTTAATATGGACCATATTAACGCACTTTGAAAAAAAAAATTCTGCATGGCTTAGTCAATATTCCTACAAATCTTAAGTATGATAACTTATCATTTGAACCTGATTTGATACTTTTTGTCCCCCGCTTGAAAAGGGAGGGTATTAATTTGGGTCTACCTGTCCGTCCGTCCGTCCGTCTAGCTGTCCGTCCATCTGTCTTTCTGTAACGCTTTCGTTTCCACACGATATCTCGACAACCCTTTGAGCTTTTGCAATGAAATTTAACATAACAGAATACCTGTGGCCTTAGGAAGACCCCTTTTGAATTTGGGGTCAAAAGGTCAACATTCAAGGTCGTAAAGAACTACGAGCGATAGTATTATTCTTCCGCCTATCTATAAGTCAATTCTCAAAAGTTAACATCTTGGAATGATTCTCAAAATTTTTATACATATTTATATGAATTTTCATCAAACCTTACTTATTTGGGATACCAAAGAGAGATAACTCTATAATTTTGGCAAAACTTGTGTTTTCCACTATAGAAATCAACGGAAAACTGAAAATATTTTTTAAACAACACCCCCCCCCCCCGTGAAACAAAAATTCCTTTTTACAGATAATATGGACTGTTATTTTACAAATTTATGCCAAAGCTTTTTGTGTTTCACGGGGGGGGGGGGGGCATATGTTTATAGACAAAAAACGAGAAAAAAAATGCTTATTTTTCACCAATTTTAAGGCTATTTAAAACTAAATAATTGTATTTTATTAATTTAATATATATGCGTTATTTATTTGCGTAAAACATGAGAAAAGATATTAGATACATGTTAAATGAACAATTCCTATGAAAATATCAATGTAAGTTAAATACCTGGAGGTTAACAGAGAGATTATCAGATATGGTATCAAATTAACATCGAAAAGCAGACAGGTACTTAACATAATTAAATGTAATTAATGTAATTAATATTCTGATTTTCCTGAAAATGAACATATATAGACTTTGAGATTTAAAAGAACAAAATTTCGATTTACTACAGACTTCCTTGTACAGTGCTTATATTGTATTTAGAATGCTCTTTTTTTCAAATATCATTGACACTTAAGTTTACGAGTTATAGAAATAGATACATCTAGGTGGGAATGATAAAGAGTTGAGCTGATAGACCTTAATTCAGCCAGTTTTTTCTTCGTTGTCCGTTTCTAGGTTTTCTTCAATCCATCAGTTTTTAGAAAGAAACACATCAAAGTAAGGGCACTGCAAAGCGGAGCATTCCTTCCCAAAAACCATGTTCAGTAAATCAAGGCAGCATTTGACATCGATCGCGATACAAATTACATCAATTCCACACAGAAAAAAATAACATACACATAAAGTAATAACACACATGATCGCATCACTATATCCCATCATACGTTGCGAGGGGGTAATACTGTTGTCTATTTCTAAAATATAAGTCTAATTCCTTTTGTTTCATGAAAATTTTTTCAAAGTGCGTTAAATGTTGACATGGTGTAAAATTATGATGTACAGTCTTAACGCACTTTGAAAAATTTTTTCAAAGTGCGTTGATTTGGTCCCAAATTCAACGCACTTTGAAAAATTTTTCAAAGTGCGTTAACCTGGTCCCAAAAATTAACGCACTTTGAAAAAATTTTTCAAAGTGCGTAATTTTTCAAAGTGCGTTGTAACAAAGCGCTTATGTTTTACTCGTTCTCTGTGTTTTTATTTATTTAAAATAATTTTCATATATATATATATATATATATATATATATATATATATATATATATATATATATATATATATATATATATATATATATATATATATGTAAGACTCCAAAGTCCGATGGTGACGCCAAAGTCCGATGGTCTCGCCAAACCCATATGGTCTGCGCCAAACCCCGATGGCTCGCTGTCTTTACGGACGCCAAAGTCCGATGGTCACGCGAAAGTCCGATGGCTCGTTTCCTATGAGACGCGCGACGCTAAAGTGCGATGGTCTGACACGCCAAAGTCCGCTGATGCGGAGGAACAATCAACCTTTATGACGTCACAATAGTCCGACGTCATGACGTTGCCTGCATTCAAAATCCATTGATTCATTATTCGTCTCATATACATTTTTACTGATATTGCTTATTGTTTTCGCCTACCAGAGCTATTAGGGCTAGTCCTTGTAGACCAGTCGACTGATAAGGGTTAGTTCTTGAACACCAATGTGTTTCACCGAGAGATTTTATGGTTAGTCCTCGCACACTATTGGACTGATTTGGGTTAGTCCCGCACCCATCCAAGATATCTAGTTTATAGTTTTAACACATTTTCGACTGATAAGTGTTAATCTCGCACCTATATCTAAAAGATTAGGGTTAATCTTAGCATTTAATATTTATTTGTATTTTATTTAAAAACAAATCGGGCTTGGCATGGCGCGGTATCGCATTTTTGCGCAGCAGTACTATGACGTCATAAACGTTAATTGTTTTCAGGACCATCGGACTTTGGCGTGTCAAACCATCGGGGTTTGGCGCAGACCATCGGACTTTGGCGTGACCATCAGACTTTGGAGTCCCATCGCACTTTGGAGTCGTACATATATATATATATATATATATATATATATATATATATATATATATATATATATATATATATATATGAGTTCGATATAAGGATTTGTCGAAATTGTTTTAAGGAATTGAATTTGTGATAACAAATCATGGAATTAGAATTTTTGAATCTGTTATTACGAGTTTAATTCGTTATAACAAATTTTTGAATTCGTTATAACAAATTTTTGAATTCATCTAACAAAATCAACAAATTTGTTATAACAGATTAAATTCATTATAACGAATTCAAAGAATTTGTTATAACGAATGAAATTCTTAATAACAAATTCGAGAATTCGTTATATCGGATTCAAAAATATTTTTCGATGGGTCCTAAATGGGCTTTTACGTTTTTATTAGTGATTGAAACTAATTTTCCTTTTATGACTTTAAAATTTCGTAAACAGATGACTTTAAAACACAGTATATGAAGATGAAGCTATGTTTAATAAGGAAGTTTTACCACGTTGAATTTCAATTTCTTTTCAACGTAAAATTGATTTTGGACATCCGGACTGTGGATCAGCATTATCTCTCCTGTACCTTAATTATTTGTTCCTTCTAAAAGAAAAAGTAATCTGGACTAATTTTGTCTCTTTTCGGCGGCCAAATCTAAATGCATTTAATTATTTAACCAAAAATTCAACATCCCATTTCCAGCGTTATTTTTTCCCAGCAAGTTTTTATTACTCTCTACCAATTAGAATACGGTCAGATCTCATAGAACTGAGGAATTGTGAATTTTACGACGCATCAATAAATGAAATGATTATTAGATGACAAATGTTCACATTTAAAAATGCGTTTCCCATGCCATTAAAAAAATCAAAGTACTGAGACAGTACTGAAAGACGGATCTATATTAATATCAAGAATTTTACCCCCACCCCCTTGTATCTTGTTTAGAGGTAATAACCCCACCCCAATAAAATTGTAAATTGTGTTCTTGTCATTTTCTTGTTATATATAATTTGATATATTATGTAAGTATAATATCAATCCTTTATGTAATCACTATTAAGTTATTATATAAAACACTTATTAAAACTTGTTCACCATCTCGAGAAAATACATACATATTTTTTGGACCTAGGTTTTATGGTAGATTGATTGTATACTGTTTAACGTCCCTCTCAAGAATGTTTCACTGATATGGAGACGTCACCATTGCCGGTAAAGGGCTGCAAATTTAGGCCTATGCTCGGCACTTACGGCCTTTGAGCAGAGAGGGATCTTTATCGTGCCACACCTGCTGTGACACGGGGCCTCGGTTTATACGGTCTCATCCGAAGGACCGCCCCATTTAGTCGCCTTTTACGACAAGCAAGGGGGTACTGAGGACCTATTCTAACCCGGATCCCCACGGGGCTTTTTTGGTAGAAAGGAAGAGTTATCATCGGCCATATAATATAATCTAGATTGAATCGGGACTGTATTATATTGCACATATATTTTTAACTGATCTGTAAGCGCTTTATTACGTTAATTGTGATTTAATTGCAATAACCCAAGAAAACTTTATTCGTATGTATACACCTCTTCTAATGTGTTCGGAACCTTTTATTTTTCGGTGTTCTGCAAATTATGAAATCCGATGAGTTCAGAGTAGCTCTGACGAGAGTTAGCGAGACTATAGCGAGGTAGAGTAAACTATTCACGGAAATGTGGCTGGGAAGTGACTAGCACGTGGAGACATGGTAAACAGAAAAGTTATGTTGCATTATAGTTTTCACCACCCTATAATATCATTTTGTACATGTACAATGTACAAATGTACATCATTTGATCTCTCTGAATTCATTCAAATTTAAATTATAAGTATTCTCTGTTAAAATTTTCTGCTGTCATGAATTAAAGTTTCTTTTTGGACAAATATTTTGCATGGGAACCGGGACTATATTCTTTTGCGTCGGATTAGCAAATGAGGCAGAATTGTGACTTTACCTGACTATTCAGCTGAATGAGAATTGTATTATTATATGGCTTACTACGAATACCAGAGGAATTTTACGCTTGATAAATTCCTTTATTGTACTATTGGTGAATACAATTGTCAGGTGGATTACCTGGCCAACATACTTGATCACGAGTATAGTTATGTAAAAAAAATGTTTTGTCCGTTTAAATGCATAATAGAAACTGCTCGTTTTCCTTACCCTTGTAGTGTTTGTTCATATGCATAAAAAATCTAAGAATTTTTCCTAAGTATTATACTTATTCCCAAATCAAACTGCTTAATTAACTAAGAAACTTACTTTAAGTTTCATGCATAAAAAATCCTACACACAGTGGATTGGTGAATTCCGAACTCATCCTCGTTCATAACTGCATTTTTCCTGTTGCAAAATAGCGAAGAGCTATCATGACTTGTAAATAAGTTGGTATGCTACAATTTCGACCTGTTGCTGGTGAAACGAAATCGTCAATCAGCGTCCCGATATGTTCAATTCCTTGTCTATCAAAACGGTAGCGTGTGATAAGTCCTACAGCACTGTATTCGGTAAAGGGATCTAATCTCAGCTTAAAAACACGGCGTTGCCTTTTTGCTGTCTTGCAGCCATTTTGCTGTGGTAAGCAAAATGCTTAAAAACTTTAGACAAAGTGAGGGGTTGTTTACCTTTAAGCATAAGAAGTAAGCGTAAGAATAAGAAACGTCATGCAATCCACTTACAACGTAAAGTGACGTACTAAGTGAAAAACACCACTCTGCTTAAGGTAAATTGGCACTTGAGAATATACTTAGCAGAATAAGAATTTTTATGCATATGAACCCTGGTGTTCTGAACTTGACACTAACTACGTATACATTTTATTAAACGTATTTTTTTCTAGCTAACAACAAGTTAAAAGCGCTTTTAAAATTTCTTTCATAGATATGTATTTGCATATTGTTCATAATAATAATTGTTATCCCCCCCCTTTTAGCCACCCATTTATGTTGAAAATTATGAAAGTCTTTCAGAGAGGTCTGGAAACACATTTTTCACAGGACATGTTTTCAAAAGAAACAGACTTTAGCAATTTCCTGCAGTTTGCTGCCAAATTTATTTATAAAACCGGTTCTACCCTATTACCTTTGAATAGGTTAACCTAAACCACGTGTCTTGAATTTAAATCACAATAACATTAGTAGGTGTGTATAGTAAAATTATAAAAATAGTTTGTTTTTCCAACAGGCCATGACCAAATATCTGTGAAGGCATTATGACGTCGTTTTTTTAATGACGTACATGCATTTCCACATTGTTTTATCGATCAGCATTTAGACAAAAGCATTCCAACCAAATGAAAATTAATATTTTTATTAGATAAAGCGTAAATACTACATTTATTTAAACTTCTTTTTTTATATCTACCTAACATACACATTAAATATCTGTAATTAGAAAACTGTCGGAATAGATAAGACGAGGCAGAAATACGATGCTATCTACATGTAGATATATAGGTCCATTTTATCAGAATTTGACCAACATGTAAAATTAAAGGAGACTTGATGTTCATAATGTTAATGTGAAGACTTCATCCAACGTCATCAAGTAAAATTTCCAATTATGAAGCAAATGTGTCAGACTCTGTGGTATCTTTTATCTCATGTTCACCTAGATATATCGTACCGTCATAAGAATGGAAATAAGTATTACAATTGTTAATCGACAATACGTCGTCGATATATGTCGTCGACATATGTCGATTTGAAGGCCACAACAATTGTTTTCTTCTTTTCACGCATAAGAATTTGCACAAATGCTACTTCATATGAATACAAAAACAAGTCTGCTAATAACAGGGCGCGATTGTTACCCTTGGGAATTCCAATAGATTGTTGGTCTCCAAAAACAACGTAGATATTGTCAATCATAATACTTTTCCACAGGCACTTATTGTTGAATTTGATGAATCAACTGTAATTCGTTATATAATATTTTCGATTTTGTTTAAACGAGTTTAATTCGTTTTAACAGGTTTTAGAATTTGTTATAACGAATTCAATTTAATATTTTATAACAAATTTTAGAATTCGTTCTTACAGATTTAGTTTTTATATGTATTGCGTTATAAACAGTTAAAAATTTGTTATAACAAATAACGAATTCAAAAAATTGTTATAACGATTTATATTTGTTGTAACAATTTCGCACTTCGTTATATCGAATTCAAATATATTGTTTGATAGATCCTAAACAGGCTTCCGTACTTCCGTGTACTTATAGATAATACAAACAATTTCTATTAGGACGAGACTTACATCCCATAACAGCTTTAGACAGCTTTAACAGCTTGGTAAAAATCAACCTATGTGACTGTTCTGATTTTTTGTCATTTTGTTTTTCCATTTTAAATTCACCTGGCTTGGTATATTTGTAAAATAAGTTAATATTATACCTCTTTTACTATGTTTACATAATCTGAAATTTGTATTCATTTGTAAACCTTTACTGCTTGTGAATTGTCAATATTTGTAATGTAATTGAAGTATTTTAGGTAATTTTTCATTTTTCAAGTCTAATTTAGGAAAAAATTCAAATAATTATCTATTTTTTTAATCTGTTACATGATGTTATGATTTCTCCAAAGAAAAAAAAACGAGTGTTTGTATCATTCGTCCTTGAATGGGGCTTATAGTTTTTAAAACTTAACCTGTATATTTAAAGTTTTAATTGAGACTGGATCTTTTAGTATATATTTGTTTAAGGCTTGCTTACTGATGATATTTTAATTTTTCTGAAGGCTGGAATATCCGGGA
Organism: Saccostrea cuccullata; assembly: GCF_032062105.1. Lineage (NCBI taxonomy): Eukaryota > Metazoa > Mollusca > Bivalvia > Ostreida > Ostreidae > Saccostrea > Saccostrea cuccullata. The sequence goes on from NW_026938368.1 coordinate 72,195, forward strand.
ACCAGTTACTTATAGCTCAGGAGCCTGTGGTGGCCTCATTATACTGTAAACATTTCCCTACAGAGAAACTGCTGTCTGAGGCCGGCGTCCAGGGATTTGGAGTCTTCTCCAAGGGAAGCAAATACCTAGTTCTGGATTGTGGAGGTATGCTTTAGTTTTCCCTTATGTGCAGCAAACCTCTTATATTATTATTTTACCTATCCTCATCGGAAGACATCCCTGTACAGTGTTGCTATCCTATAAGTTGACAATTTTATCCTATCCTATCGTGAATCCTGCATCCACCATCCTATCCTGTGATTTCAGTCTAATCCTATCCTATCCTATCCTGCAACTCTCAGTTTTTTTAATATTTAGGAATTAATTTGACAAAACGAAAAAAAAAAACGAAATGACCACGAAAAAAATCAGATATAGTTATGGTATTCATTTAAGTGTTATATATTTTAATGGATAAAAATAATTCCATAATTCCTGACACACTGCACATTTTAAATTTAGGATTATCATTACCATGTTAAAAATAATGTAAACAAACAGATTGTAATAAAACGTGGGCAAGAACTGATTTTGTGAACATCTGTTAAGAATTTGGGCATCCAGAAGAAAGGATTAACGAAAAAAATATAACTAGACTTGATTTTAATTTTCCTACTGACAATGATCGGGAGACATGGCAACAGGAGGAGCGACTTGCTCCCAGCGTGTTATAATTAATTATTTTTTTAAAAAAAAAACATAGGTCTAAACGGTAATAATGTTTGAGTATATGTTTCATGTAAAATTTTATTTTATCCTAAACCGAGCAGCATAAAAATAACATGCATGTACATGTGAAGTCTAACTGTGCCTGTATAACATGTTTTTCTGTACGCGGTTATAAAAAAGAAGATATGATTAGACCATAAACCAAACAGACAAGTCAAAAGTTAGATCTAGAATATCTTGACTCTCACATATTAAACATTTTAAATGTGAAATTGTCTTATTACATCAAATATTAAATCTAAATGTATGATTTTTTTTTATTTAAATTCATATTAATTTATTCTTATGTGAATATTTTACAAACATGCAAAATATATAGTTGCTAAATAAAATTTAAGATATTCAGAATGTCAAATTTCTTATTTAACTTCATTTTCTTCTCAGCTTATGGTCAGTTCAGTGCCATACAAATGTATTTCAATTTCCAATTTTGTTTAATGTGTAAAAATTTACTAATTTATGTTTAATATAAAATATTTCCTTAATCGTCATTGTCTGACTCAGACAGATTGAAAGCAATAAATATTGTAGTGAGCTCACACATGTTTCTTAGATCTTATAAAACATGCATAAGAAATTAAGAATTCACAGTATTTACAGTATTTATAACTCATTCTTGAGTAAGCCAAGTTTGTATTTGACCTTGGCATTTGATCTTTAATGTTCATTAGTGTCTGATTGAGAGACATTAAAATGATCCACACATGTTCCTTAGATCTTATAAAACATGCAAAAGAATTCACAGTATTTACATCAATTATCACACTTTCTTGAGTAAACATTGTATTTGACCTTGACATTTGATCTTAAATTTTTCAGTGTTTAAATGAGGAAAATACGTTTGATCAAGTTCACAATATTTTCATTCAGGGTGATTCCTCAACACTGTTTAACAATATTCCATTACCATGAGACAAATGCATTAAAAGTATCCATGTACAGGATGAATTTCAATGCCAAGATCACAGATACATGTACATTTACTTTGTTTAAATTTAAGTGTATCAATGTTTTTATTACAGTTATATAATGTTTTACATGCATATGATTTGGCTTCCTTATCCGTCGCTCAAACTGAATTTCAAATGTCAGTTATTGTCAGAGAGATGGTCATAAACCGAACAGTTCCACAAATGTCAACAATGCACAGAAAAAAAGCACTGATCTCCTTTAATAAAAGCACCGTAATTTCAGACTTAGGACTCTTTGAAACTGGTTTGAACATCTTCCATTATTTAGTCTAACAGCATATGAGATGAACTGCAATCTGTACAGCTGAAATGAGCAGGGTTGTCCTGAAAAAAAAATTATAGGCATGTAGATTGTAAATTTTGTGTTATTACACATTTAAACTGTTTTTGATTGTGATTATCTTTCACTTTTCATGTACAATTGGCTTTAATTTCACCTTTTTTCTCTCCCAATAGTAGTGCATTAAGAAATCATGAAAAATAAAATCTTATACTGCAACCTCAGTCATATATTAATTTTTTTTAAAAAATCTTATTTAACATAATTTACTCACAAGTACATTATAATTCATTTTATCTTGTTGACTTGCTAACCAGTATATGAATACATTAGTTTGGGAGATTTTTCTCTATTTTCTGCTTGTATTTATCTTTTAATTAATGTTTTTTCTTAGTTTTCTTTTTTTTTTGTCTTGAAATTTAAATATGAAAAAGAAAATACATAATTTATATAACAGCAAAATGACTAGAATAATTCAACATTGTTTTAAGTTTAATTTCCTCTTAAGATTTTTAAAAGAAGAAATTCACTTGTTCCGAGAATCTGCTGACACGTCATCTCAACTCAGATAATGATGTATATGCGTTTTAATGATCATGCATAAATACATGATAAAAAATCAAATCACACATACTTTTTAGATTAAAATCCTTTATACTGTGATGATGCTTGAGTGCAGGCAAATCCATTCTCTGTAATAATTAATATTTAAAGATTAACTTGTGTTTCATAACTCACAATACATAATTACAATTACATACAATGTAAGTGCAGTGCTGACTGCTGAATGAGCTTATTAAACATTTAAACAGTAGCATTAGAAATGGTCATAATGATTGTACATTCATTTATCATAAATTGCACTGAAATGAAAGAAACTATTTTCTTACCTTACTAGGGAAATGATAATAGTAACAAACTGATCAAGGCATAATACATATGATTGTTTTAGTCTAAGAGCACATTGATAGCTGATTGAATCATGTGACAGAATATTTGTAAATATCTATCCCCCCTTCTATCTAGCTACTTCTATCTACACAACTTCTCTCTATTTTTCCGCACCCTATTTTTGTTTACATAAAATAGAATAACATGTTTATAATCTAAGTCATTAGAATATTGTCTTAAGGGCGAAATAAGTGTAAAAATGCACACATGAACAATGTACAGTTTGTAGTATACTTCTGTAACAGGAAAGGAGGAAATCCATGGCTGGACCGGGAATCGAACCCGGGACCCCTGTATCTCTAGTCAGGTGCTCTACCAACTGAGCTATCCAGGCCGATCTCCACGGCCCTAACCATTACATTCCTCCCTCCTTAAATGGTCTTCGCCCTCCAAGACACAACCCAAGTTCTTATTGCCCCTGGCAGGACTTTCACCTGCAATTCCAGGGGTGGTCAACGGCACCAAATCTGTAACAGGAAAGGAGAAAATGCATGGCTGGACCGGGAATCGAACCGGGACCCCTGTATCTCTAGTCAGGTGCCCTACCAACTGAGCTATCCAAGCCGATCTCCACGGCCCTAACCATTACACTTACATGTTCTCGCGCATCATCTATTCAAGTCCGCGGTCGACGGTTCCTGTGGAATTATCCAATTAAACAGAGCAAATTTAAAAGGAAAATATGTAATTACACTTTTACACAAGTAAGAATCGGTCAGACCATCCAAACAAGCTAAAGAAATACGGTCTTTCGATGCCTGAACTCTTCGTTGTTTACATTCTCAAATTCTTCCGGTGCTCGTTCACGGTTAGATCGTACGCCGTTTTACTCAAAGTTTATAATGTACATCTTTTTTTAGTAAAGAGAATGTTTTATTTTCTATTGAAATTTTATAAATATTTCTGTTGTAAACATTTTATACTGTATTTCGTTTTTGTAAATTATTCGTAAATATGAATGAACCTTTGCTCGAATCTGATTGGCTGTAGGATATAGGATAGGATAGGATACGATTGGATTAATTTCTATATGTTCCTATCGTGAATCCTCAATCCTGAATCCTATCCGATCCCATCCCATGTCAACTTGTGGGATAGCAGCACTGTAACAAGTCAAGTGTTTCTAAACAATTGGTAAACCATTAGCCTATGTTAAAATCAAAGTAGAGGATTTTCTTTGTTTTTTTTTCAAATCAATATTGCTTTGCGAAATTGCTGAAATAACTTCATTCAATACAGTATTCTGATATGCTCTCTGAAATAAAAAAAAAACATTTATAGAAATATATCTGTTTACCTGCATAAACAAACAATAATTTGATAAGGATAAGCATGCATTCACAGTTAAAACTCGGTATCTCAAACTCAACTAGTGCTAATTGTAACGGGAACCGTTACAGATGTTCCCCAAACGCTCTCCAACTCCCTTTTGGTGCCATATTCCCTTTAAGCCTTATTAAATAAGACAACTTCTATGCATTTTTAGCTCACCTGAGCCGAAGGCTCAAGTGAGCTTTTCTGATCAAAATTTGTCCGTTGTCTGTCGTCGTTGTTGTCGTTGTCGTTGTCGTTGTCGTAAACTTTTCACATTTTCATCTTCTTCTCAAGAACCACTGGGCCAATTTCAACCAAACTTGGCACAAAGTATCCTTGGGTGAAGGGGATTCAAGTTTGTTCAAAAGAAGGGCCACGCCCTTTTCCAAGGGGAGATAATCATGAATTTGTTAAAAATTAATGGCATTTTTTAAAAATCTTCTTCTCCAGAACCGCTGGGACAGGAAAGATGAAACTCATGTGGAATCATCCTCAGGTAGTGTAGATTCAAGTTTGTTCAAATCATGACCCCCGGGGCAAGGGTGGGGCCAAAATGGCCGACCCAAGTTTTACATAGGAATATATAGGAAAAATCTTTAAAAATTTTCTTCTCCAGAACCACTGGGCTAGGAAAGATGAAACTCATGTGGAAGCATCCTCAGGTAGTGTGGTTTCAAGTTTGTTCAAATCATGACCCCCGGGGCAAGGGTGGGGCCAAAATGGCCGACCCAAGTTTTACATAGGAATATATAGGAAAAATCTTTAAAAATTTTCTTCTCCAGAACCACTGGGCCAGGAAAGATGAAACTCATGTGGAATCATCCTCAGGTAGTGTAGATTCAAGTTTGTTCAAATCATGACCCCCGGGGCAAGGATGGGGCCAAAATTGCCGACCCTAGTTTTACATAGGAATATATAAGAAAAGTCTTTAAAAATCTTCTTTTCAAGAACCACTAGGACAGGAAAGATGAAACTCATGTGGAAGCATCCTTAGGTAGTGTAGATTCAAGTTTGTTCAAATCATGACCCCTGGGGCAAGGATGGGGCCAAAATGGCCGACCCAAGTTTTTCATAGGAATATATAAGAAAAATCTTTAAAAATCTTCTCCTCCAGAACCACTGGGCCAGGAAAGATGAAACTCATGTGGAATCATCCTCAGGTAGTGTATATTCAAGTTTGTACAAATCATGACCCCTTGGGCAAGGGTGCGGCCAAAATGGCCGACCAAAGTTTTACATAGGAATATATAGGAAATATCTTTAAAAATTCTTCTCCAGAAACACTGGGCCAGGAAAGATGAAACGCATGTGGAAGCATCCTCAGGTAGTGTAGATTCAAGTTTTTTCAAACCATGACCCCCGGCCATGGGGATAGGGTGGGGCCAAAATGGCCGACCCAAGTTTTTCATAGGAATATATAAGAAAAATCTTTAAAAATCTTCTCCAGAACCACTGGGCCAGGAAAGATGAAACTCATGTGGAATCATCCTCAGGTAGTGTAGATTCAAGTTTGTTCAAATCATGACCCCCGGGGCAAGGATGAGGCCAAAATGGCCGACCCTAGTTTTACATAGGAATATATAAGAAAAATCTTTAAAAATCTTCTTCTCAAGAACCACTAGGACAGGAAAGATGAAACTCATGTGGAATCATCCTCAGGTAGTGTAGACTCAAGTTTGTTCAAATCATGACCCCCGGGGCAAGGATGGGGCCAAATGGCCGACCCTAGTTTTACATAGGAATATATAGGAAAAATCTTTAAAAATTAGAAATATATTGATTGATTGTATATTGTTTAACGTCCCTCTTGAGAATTTTTCACTCATATGGAGACGTCACCGATGCCGGTGAAGGGCTTCAAATTTAGACCTATACTCGGCACTCAGGGCCATTGAACAGTGAGGGTTCTTTATCGTGCCAGCGCCTACCGTGACACGGGACCTACGTTCTTAAGGTCATATCCGAAAGACCCGTGACTTTCACTTCTAGTGCCGAGCACTTGGCGAAGGAACAGTCACTACCTTTGTTTACGTCTTAGGTTAGGCGCAGCGCCGGGAACGAGAATCGAACCCGGGCCTCCCGATCACGAAGCGAACGCTCTACCACTATGCTACCGTGACCGGTCATAGGAAATATAAGAAAAATCTTTAAAAATCTTCTTTTCAAGAACCACTAGGACAGGAAAGATGAAACTCATGTGGAAGCATCCTCAGGTAGTGTAGATTCAAGTTTGTACAAATCATGACCCCCCGGCCCTGGGGATAGGGTGGGGCCAAAATGGCCGACCCAAGTTTTACATAGGGATATATAGGGAAACCTTTTAAATTCTTCTTTTCAAGTACTTCAAAGCTATGATTAGTGATACCCGGGGTATTTATATGGAATCATCTTCAGGTAGTGTAGATTCTAGTTTGTTCAAATGATGATCGCCTGGAAGGGGGGGGGGGGGGTAAATTCAAGCCTGATGTGCTCAGGTGAGCGCTGTGGCCCCTGGGCCTCTTGTTGACTTTAACAACGTTTTCCCCAAAGGATACCAATTATATTCAAATTTTAACATTGCACGCGTACGCATGTGAATGCACGTGCATATTGATCATGAAATCTTGTCTACACTTTCTATATATTTGTATTTACTATATATTAAAGCAATTAGTCCAAAAGTAATAAAAATAACTCTTTCAAGTTTATTTTTAATTTCACTTGTTCCAAATGCACGCACGTGCATGATGACCATACCTTCTTGTAGGAGGCCCTTGTATCTATTTATGTTCTTAATCCAATCCTGTTTGGTTGAAAACCAAGGGAGCTATAGCCATTTCAAATTCAAGCCAATCAGATTGCAGCACACGTGCATCCGCGTGATTTCATGATTTTTTTCTTAATCATATTGTAGGATATCCTAATGCATGACTATGTTTTAAATTTCAGAGCATTTCGTCAAAAACAAAGGAGATATAGCCATTTAAAGTTTCAACCAATAAGATTGCAGCACACGTGCATGCGCATGTTTTCTTGAAATTTTTTGTATATCATATTGCAAGATATCCCAATGTATGATTATGTTTTAAATTTCAAAGCATTTAGTCAAAAAACAAAGGAATTATAGCCATTTAAAGTTTCAGCCAATCAGATAGCAGCGCACGTACACGCGCGTGATTTCATATTTTTTTTCCATATTATATTGTAATATATCCTAATTCATGACAATGTTTAAAATTTCAAAGCATTTCGTCAAAAAACAAAAGAGATATTGAGATTTTTGTATCAGCCAATCAGAGCGCAGCGCACGTTCATGCGCGTGAGTTCGTGCTAATTTGACAATTTCATATCATTTACACTATTGATATATCCTTATATAATGAGTTTCAAAATATTTCATTAGAAAATGTAAAAGTTATTTAACTAATTTCATGCGCCCGCATGTACAGGCGTATGAGAGCAAAATGACCTTCGTTCCGCACACCTACACTACACACCAATTAACCCTAAAAAGTTTTTAACTTAGTTGAACAGTTTCTGAGAACACTTCCGGACAAAAAAGTACCGGAGAACAAATAATAAAAAAAAAATAATAATAACTAGATGAGATCTCATTGCGAGCAACGAGTAGGTCTTCCGTTCGATTTTTGATAAGGGTATAAATCAACTTTAAATGAAAAAAGTGTTTAGATCAATTATTCAAAATACATGAGAACACATTTAAGAGTGAAATCTATCAATTTCAAACAACTTCCGGTCTTTATAATTCACTTCCGGTGTGACCAGGAGTACTTAAAATGACCTATAACTCCTTTCTGAGTGTAAAGGAATCATCCCTGATAATTTCGAGGAAAAATATGATTTTTGGACTACTTTCGGTTTGGAAAAAATAACTTCCGGTGGCCATAATATTACTCGAGACACTCTATTTGCCTCCATAGGAAACATTTTAAAAAGACAAAAATAAAATTTTGCATATTTTTAAACTACTTCCGGTGGACGACGGACGCGACGGCAAAAAAAACCGTATAACCTTCTCAAATCTACGTGTCATAATCTATCATCCCTGAAAGTTTCAGGACCCAATCTCCAACCGTTTTTGAGAACACTCTCGGACAAAATGACACTTTAAAAACAGAAAAATGGCCGTATTTTGCGACCGGAAGTGATGACGACAAAATAAAAAAAACGCATGAAGTTCAAATAGTTTTCTATCACTGCTGAAAGTTTCATGAAAAACTGTCGAGGCGTTCTCGAGAAATCGCCTGCACAAAATCGGTAAGAAAAAAATCAATAATAACTAGAGCAAAGCTCGTTGCAAAGCAACGAGTAGGTCTTCCATCCGGTTTTGACCAGAAGTGCCGGAAGTGACGGAACAAAAGAAAGCAATGAGCTAAGTAGTCTCCAGTGACTTTATAATGTCAATTTTGCATGAAAACCTTCAAAATAAGCCATTTTTTGCTACTTCCGGTTTGACCGGAAGTGACGACGACGGACGGAAAAATTATTTTTTATGCTCCCAGAGACATGTGTAACCCAAAAACTTGTCAAGAACGGCAAAAATACGCGTTTTCCGACCACTTCCGGTTTGGCCGGAAGTGACGATGCCGGACGTATTTTGACGACTCCAATAGATTAAGCTTGGCATTTTGAACAACTTTGCTTCTTTGATGTATTACAAATTCTTAATACTTTTTGAGATATAAAGGAAAAACATTCCGCCCCTCTCGGCCCCTAATTTTAGGGGCCAGCCCTTTTTGCAAGGTATCATTTGAAAGATCTTGGAATTCTATACTTTTATTGTTCTACATGTTTTAACAAAATATTTCTAGGTAAAAAGTTATCGTAGAAAATGTGTTAAAAATTTTGAAATTCTTGATAGGACTATTTTTGGGTCATAGCGAGCGTCGGCATTTCGTACTTCCGGTGGTTGTGATATACGAAATTCACTTCTCCACATGTTGCTCTAGCATCACTGAAAATTTCATGCTTCTGTGTTTTGTGGTTTTTCAGAAAACTGCCGGACAAAGTGACCCTCTGAAAATCACTAAAACGCGGAAATCTCAAAACCGGAAGTGACGTCATCAAAACAAAAAAATATATGTCTAGATTTTTTCATGCTCTATCAGTCCTGAAAGTTTCATGAAAATCGAGCGAGTCGTTTTCGAGAACTCGCGTGCACAAAATCGGTAAGAAAAAAAAACAATAATAACAATAATAATGATAACTAGAGCAAAGCTCGTTGCAAAGCAACGAGTAGGTCTTCCGTCCTGTTTTGACCGGAAGTGACGTCAACAAAAGAAAGTAATGAGCTAAGTTGTCTCCATTGACTTTAAAAATTCAATTTTGCGTCAAAACCTTAAAAAATAAGCTATTTTTGGCTACTTCCGGTTTGACCGGAAGTGATGTCGACGGACGGAAAATTAAGTTTTTATGCTTCCAATGACATGTGCTATCCAAAAATATGTCAAGAACGGCAAAAATATGCATTTTCGTACTACTTGCGGTTTGACCGGAAGTGACGTCGCCGGATAAATTTTGACGATCCAGATAGATTAAGCTTAGCATTTTGAACAACTTTGCTTCTTTGACGTATTTCAAATTCTCAATACTTTTTGAGATATAAAGGAAAAACGTTTGGCCCCTCTCGGCCCTTAATTATAGGGACCAGCCCTTTTTTCGAGATATCGTTTGAAAGATCAAGAAATTTTACACTTCTTTTGTTCTATATGTCTTAACGAAATATTTGTATGTAAAAAGATATCGAAGAAAAAGTGTTAGAAATTTCAAAATTCTGGACATGCCCCTTTTCGGACCATAGCGAGCGTCGGCATGCAGCACTTCCGGTGAAAATGAAATACGTATGTCACATCTACATATATTGATCTATTATTGCTGAAAAACTCAAGTTTCTATCCTAAGCCGTTTTTGAGAAAACTAGCGGACAAAGTGACCCTCTAAAAATCACCAAATCGCGAAAATCTCAAAACCGGAAGTGACGTCATAAAAACAAAAAATTATATATCAGGTATGTTTGATGTTCTATCAGCCCTGAAAGTTTCATGAAAATCCATCGAGCCGTTTCTGAGAACTCGCGTGCACAAAATCGGTAAGAAAAAAAAACAATAATAATAAAAATAGTGGAAAAGAAACCTAAGAATAACAAGAAGGTCTTCCGCTGAAGACGGAAGACCTTAATAAAAATAGTGGAAAAGAAACCTAAGAATAACAGTAAGGTCTTCCGCTGAAGACGGAAGACCTTAACTAGATGAGATCTCGTTGCGAGCAACGAGTAGGTCTTCCGTTGAATTTCTCGAAAAGATGAGATGAGATTTTGACTGAGATATTCGTTAAAAGAGAATGACAATAAGTTTTCCTTCATTTCTTTTTAAGTTTCTAATTTTTATCACGATATTCTGAACATGTTTTGTTCAAAATGGCTTATAAAAATACTCCCTCTTTTCGAGATATAAAGCATCAAAGATATGGCATTTTGGTCCCATGCAACAACTTATTACGTAACATATGATCAAAACTTTACAATGTATTGTTGCAAATCATTAAGATGAATATCTTTGCTTCTCATAATGGATACTTATAAAAAAACATTGATCATGAAAGAGTTGAAGATGAAATACTTTTGACCCCTCTAATTTAAGGAGTCAGCCCTTTTTTCTTGATATCAAATGAAAGGTCTTGTGATTTTGAAGATTTTTTGTTCAAAACTTATTCAGAGATTTCTATTCGTTGTGGAGATATGCTAAATAAAAATATTTAAGGGTCACTCCTACAAGTCCTCAATGGGGCCGTTTTACAAAAATTCAAAGTATGCATATTGCTTAGAACATTATTCTTGCCATCTTTTGTTCAATATTACTTATCAAAATATTCCCCCTTTTCGAGATATAAAGCATCAAAGATTTAACATTCTGGCCCCTTCTGACTCATAATTACGTAATATATGATCAAAATTGTATCATATATATTTGCAAATCTTTTAGATAAATACTTTTGCTTCAGTAATGTATAAAAGAATATTGATCATAAGAGAGTTATAGATAAAAGACTTTTGGCCCCTTTGAGCCCCTAATTTGAGGGGTCAGCCCCATTTACTTGATATCAAACGAAAGGTCTTGTGATCTCAAAGATTTTTTGTTCTTCAACTATTCAGAGATTTCTTTTCGATTAGGAGATGTGCTTTATATAAATATTTAGGGGCCACCCCGACAAGTCCTTAATGGGGCCATTTTACAAAAATTCAAAGTATGCAGATTGTTTAGATCATTATTCTGACCATCTTTTGTTCAATATAGCTTATCAAAATTTTCCCCCTTTTCGAGATATGAAGCGTTAAAGATTTAGCATTGTGGCCCCTCGTGACCCCTTATTACGTAAAATATGACCAAAATAGTGTAATATATTTATGCAAATCATTAATATGAACAACTTTGCTTCTGTAATGTATCACAAAATATTGATCATTAAAGAGTTTAAGATGAAAGACTTCTGGCCCCTCTGAGCCCCTAATTTGAGGAGTCAGCCCCTTTTTCTTGATATCAAACGAAAGGTCTTGTAATTTCAAAGACTTTTTAGTGTACAACTATTCAGAGATTTCTTTTCGTTAAGAAGATATGCTTAATATAAATATTTAGGGGCCACCCCGACTAGTCCTTAATGGGGCCATTTTACAAAAATTCAAAGTATGCATATTGTTTAGCTCATTATTCTGACCATCTTTTGTTCAATATTGCTTATCAAAATTTCCCCCTTTTCGAGATATGAAGCGTCAAAGATTTAGCATTCTGGCCCCTCGTGACCCCTAATTACGTAATATGACCAAAATAGTATAATATGTTGTTGCAAATCGTTAATATGAACAACTTGGCTTCTGTAATGTATCACAAAATATTGATCATTAAAGAGTTAAAGATGAAATACTTCTGGCCCCTCTGAGCCCCTAATTTGAGGAGTCAGCCCCTTTTTCTTGATATCAAACGAAAGGTCTTGTGATTTAAAAGACTTTTTATTCTACAACTATTCAGAGATTTCTTTTCGTTAAGAAGATATGATTAATATAAATATTTAGGGGCCACCCCGACAAGTCCTCAATGGGGCCATTTTACAAAAATTCAAAGTATGCATATTGTTTAGCTCATTATTCTGACCATCTTTTGTTCAATATTGCTTATCAAAATTTTCCCCCTTTTCGAGATATGAAGCGTCAAAGATTTAGCATTCTGGCCCCTCGTGACCCCTAATTACGTAACATATGACAAAAAATAGTATAATATATTGTTACAAATCGTTAATATGAACAACTTTGCTTCTGTAATGTATCACAAAATATTGATCATTAAAGAGTTAAAGAGAAAGACTTCTGGCCCCTCTGAGCCCCTAATTTGAGATATTCGCAAAATTCTGCATCAAACTGTTCATTAGCTTTTTCATATAGTGCTTCTTCTAGGTATCCAAGGGTAAGTGTTGCATATGTAGGGGCCATTTTGGTACCCATGGCTGTACCTTTCACTTGATGAAAATATTTTTCATTGAAAGTAAACACATTGTTCTTTAAAACTAATTCGGTGGCTTCCAGTAAAAATTCTTTTGTAAACCGATGTCAATTTCATTTCTGTAATTTTCAATCCAAAAATTTAAAGCCTTGATTCCTAAGGTACTGGTTATATTGGTGTATAGATTTACTACATCTAAAGTTACAAGTTTTGTGTTAAAATCGACAAGTTGAGGTAGATGACGTAAAAAATCTAAATCGTCACGGACAAAACTTTTTACGTGTTGGCAGAGAGGTTTCAACACTATATCTAGTAGATTGCTGAGACGTCTGGATGAATTGAAAGTATATCTCACAGACCAACATTATCCTTTAAGCTTAATCAACGACGGCATCAGAAAAGCAAAGGAATTAGACAGAGAAGAATTAATTAATCCAACTCCTAATGATGAGGAAAATATTAAAATATTACCACTAGTCACAACTTACAATCCTAACAACCAAAATATTTCACCTCTCGTTCAAAATCTGAACGAAATTCTCAAAACGGATGAAGAAATGTCAAATGTTCTTTCAAAATTCAAGTTTATAAACAGCAAAAGGCAGCCCAAAAACCTCAGAAGAATACTCTGTCCTTCCAAAATAACGAAATCTACAAAATCCGTGACAAAGTGTAAAGATCCGCGATATGGCACATGTTCTGTTTTAAGAGAAGGAACGTCATTTAATTTCAAAGGAAAAGATTTCTTTATTAATTCAGACATGACATGTGAGTCCAAAAATTTTATATATGTTATTACTTGCGGAGGATGCAACCAATTCTACATCGGTGAAACGGGGACCACATTGAGAGCCAGAATTCGCGTGCATAAACAGCATATTCAAGTTCCTGAGTACCGTAAGATCAAACTCAGCGAACACATTGATAGATGCGGACAAGGAAAATTTAAAGTGTTCCCTTTTTATAAACTTTTTCAAGACAATATAACTGAAAGAAGAGAAAAAGAGAAATATTTCATTCAAAAATTTAATCCCAGTCTTAACAGTTTGATTTAATTTGATTTCTGACAAAACTTTCACACAGAGTGTAACCTTTCAATGTTCTCCGGCTAAGAGTATAAACACATGTCGGATTTGGTTTCAAAGGTGTGAACAAACTGCAAGCATTTAATTGCTTGTTGTCAGATTCAATTATAGATAATGATTTTTAAAGTATTAATAGTTTTGTAAGACATTGCAGTCAGGATAAAGTATGCATTTGTAAAACGTCTGAAGATGTAATGAAAGCGCTAACGTTTTAATCTGTGTTGCATTTTTTATTTTAATTTTACCTATATATATATATATATATATATATATATATATATATATATATATTTATCAAACATGAATAGTGAAATTTTTCTTCCAGTGACCTTGAACTTCCCCAAATGACCTTGGGTCAAGGTCATGACACACCCTTGGGTCATGGGCAATCTTTGTGTGAAATGAGAACCTACCAAGTTTATCCTTAAGAAGGATATGGACCGGACACGAATTATGATATTTTTCTTCAAGTGACCTTGAACTTCCCAAATGACCATGTGTCAAGGTCATTACACACACTTTGGTCATAGGCAATCTTTTTATGAAATGAGAACCTACCAAGTTTATCCATAAAAAAGATATGGACCGGATACGAATTATGTAATTTTTCTTCCAGTGACCTTGAACTTCCCAAATGACCATGCGTCTAGGTCATGACACATCCTTAGGTCATATGCAATCTTTGTGTGGAGTAGTAGCTTATAATGTCCCTCCGTAAGAAAGATATGGACCGGACACTTTTGTAAAAACAGACGGACAGCTAGACGGACCGGACGGACAAATTGATTCGTTTGCGGGGGGTATAAAAATGTAAAAAAGGAATCTCGTAATTTATGCCGTTAGTGCTAATTAAAAATATTTCCTTTATTCTTTTCTGTATTACGTTATAACTTTAATTATTGGAGGGGTCTTCCAATTACGCTGAATTGATCATGTTAATTTCTTGTGTACATGTACCGAACTGCAGGTCAACATGCGGCATTACGGCCATTCTGAAATTCCATGCACAGATTGAATGAGAGAATTCGGAGAAAATTATCATTCTTAGCTGCTACAAAAACTTTTTCACTTTTTGAAGAAAGAGAGGGCTCGAAAAACCACTAGTTTTTCTTCGAAAATTCTACAGTATTAATATCTTGGACGCCATATCGCTTACAAGTAACAAACAGCAGTGGAGAATTCATGAAGACAAGATCATTTTTAAAAATAAAATTGCCCACTAGCATAATAGCTATATGATTTTACTTTTTACCACAATATATACAAAGCTCCTTTTAGACGGTACATGAAAGCGCTTGAAGCATGGCCAAGGTAATTGTTTTAAAAAAAATGCAAACTCGGATTATCAGGTACCACAGGTAGCTGGCCTGTCAATCAAATCAGAAGCTACTATTTTATAATGATTGACAGGTGGTATATTATTGATCTTGAATTAGGTAGATTTTGGGGGCGTTAGCATTAAATTGGGTATTTAAACTTCTTATCAAAATTTTTAAGAGATATATTTAGGAGTTTTTAAAACACTTCTGTATTTTAAAGGAGAAAGAGTAGATATCACCGTTTATGAAGTACAACCTGATCTCAGCCTAAAGGAGCTGTACAGAGCTAGTGGAGGAGCGTTGGGAGGGAATCAGGTAGATGAGGCCTTCAAACAGATGCTGATCAAAATGTTTGGGGCCCCTGTCATCGCTGAGTTTGCCCGCTCACATCCAGGTGATTATGTGGACATATATAGAGAATTCGAAAACAAGAAGCGTGACATTAATGACAAAAGGGTCAGGGTCATTTTTAAAATTCCAATTTCTCTGAGGGAAATGTTCGAAGAGGAAACAGGGTATCATGTTAAGGAGAAAATAAAGGATACCGAGTTTTCAGAAAAAATAACATTCGTGTCGGACAAATGCAAAATAACAACCGAAGTGATGATGAGCTTTTTTGAAGTGGCATTGGATCAAATTGTGGATCATGTTACAGAACTACTAAAGAAACCAGAGATCTCAGGAACCAAGAATATTTTAATGGTGGGAGGTTTTTCTGAGTCACCAATTCTACAGAACATGATCAAGAAATCTTTTCCTGATATGACAGTTATCATTCCCCCCGAACCAGGGCTTGCAGTCCTGAAAGGAGCGGTGCTGTTTGGACACAAACCTGTCACCATTTCTTCTCGCATTGCCAAATAAAGCTACTACAGTCGACTTTTATCCTAGTATTCGACAGCTGAAAAGAAAAATAAGCAGATTCTGAAACTCACTGAAGAAATAATATATCATGATGATTGATTGTATACTGTTTAACGTCCCTCTCTAGAATATTTCACTGATATGGAGACGTCACCATTGCCGGTGAAGGGCTTTAAATTTAGGCCTATGCTCGGCACTTACGGTCGTTGAGCAGGGAGGGATCTTTATCGTGCCACACCTGCTGTGACACGGGGCCTTGGTTTATACGGTCTCATCCGAAGGACCGCCCCATTTAGTCGCCTTTTACGCGAAGCATGAGGGTACTGAGGACCTATTCTAACCCGGTTCCCCGTGGGGCTAACATATCATAAAAATAATCTAGTATGACAGACATAGGTTTTTGAATTTTAAGCCGGCTAAGCAAAGTCCTGGCTGAAGACGTTATGATCGCCTTTCTTATTGTAAATAGCTCCACAGAGAAAAGGAAATAAGAAACCAAACAGCGTCAAATCAGATCGATGCTTCCAATAAAAAAGTAATCACATTTAGAGAGATACTTAAACAATATTTTTTAACATCTCAGTATTTGGAAATATTTCAATTTTTTTTAGAATAAATTGAAAGACGAATAAGACACATATTTAAACAGGGTATAATAACGATAGAGCAATTTATGTATCCACGATATTTAATGCATATCTTCGCGAATCACTTACAAAAGCGCGGGCTTTTCGAAAGGATACTACGTATGCAGGCCTTATGAATTGTTAAAGAATTTCATAATCTTTTCAGTCAATGCTATGTAAATGATTCAATTCTCTGTTGCGTTTTAGCAATAACAAAAAACAATAACCAAATAATAATAGAAAATCTGCTATTGCAAGCAATAGCTTATGTCGCACCGAACTGGACAAACCTTTCATTTTTTCTCGTCAGTTAAACAATACCCATTAGCTAAGCTTGGAAAAGCCATCAATTCCTATCAGTACTTTCAGTACTTTGATTTAGAATCAAAGTTAAAAATTTTTACGTTTCCCCTATTTCCATGGAAACTATTGACAATTTGCAATTTTTAAAGGCAACACGCACAATGACAGATACTTATCAATAAATCAGTTAAGTTCATGAAAAATGTTCAGGGGACCAGAGAGAACACTCGCGAACAAAATTCGTCGCTTTTTGCAGGTTTCCGTGGCAACGGTAGCCATTTTGAACCTGAATGACCACATGGCAAATCTACCACCAGTGATCCCCCTTTAAGGAAAGTTTCAGGAAGATTGTCCAAGCCATCTCCGAGAAAACGTCTAGACAACAACAAAAACATGCGTATAATCGCAATATGTCGTCCCTGACTTCGTTCGGGACGACATAATAAATTGGAGTTTGGAATTAATATACGGAATATAATATAAGTAATAATATAAGTCGGCAAACAATGTATAGTGTACATATGTACCATATTTTGTATTGTATATAAATACCGGTAGTTTTTGCACCTGTGAAAAGGTTTTTGAATGTATATATGTTTTAAACTTCCCAATGTTTTGGTTAAGGCGAACAAAGTGAACTGAACATGTATCTAGCTTGCAATAAAAGTACAGCACTGTTTAGCAGCGAAAATTAATTTGCTTGTATTTAACCAGTTCGTAAATTATATTAAAAGCAATCTTACACTTGTTTATCTTTGAATTCATTTTTTATGGAGAGACCTGAGCACAACATATCCTTAAGGATTTTATCGTTTTTCAATATTGTAATGTAAAATATTTCCTTATTAGATTTATAATGATGCATGTATCTGTGAATATTCCCAAGATTTGTTAGAATATTAATGATGACTTAATGTTTGTGAATATTATCAAGGTTATTCTTTCAGTTGTAATACTAGTTATGTTGAAAAATTTTCAATATATTTAAAATAGTTTTAAAAAGTCAAAATTTGAATGCGTTAATAGAAAAGGGCTTGAAAATACAGTTAACTTAGATAATCATAATGCTATTGAAATGTCTTTCTCCTTTCTAATAAATGGTTATAAAAAATTTATATAAACATTTGTGTGTATTACTTCAAGACTCATTGTTTTCTTTGATAATTTGAAATAAACACTTTCATTTCATATGCTCAGATATTTTTAATAAAACTTTTTGATTGAGATGACTGGGCTAAAGATTCATGGAGTTGAAAATTAAAATTAAATATATACTTTTATGAGGATGAAATTGTTATGTAAATATGTACATGTGCGTATAGAATGATGTTAATTATTCAAACTCATTGGCGAATTAATTTATCATTAAAAAAATTTATGCTTACAAATTCAGGTCAAATTTTGAACGAAAGGTCAATGGTGCATTGTATATATAGTGAATATATCGCGTATGTTCTACCTGAGCGCATTACAGTATCTTGAACCTGTGCAATCATTCCAATACAGTGTCTTAAAATACATGATAGCTCCCAAGGATGCTGTGAATAAAAATTGTTTGGTTATTTTTTATTTAAATTTATATTAATTATGTATTTAAAAAAGCTATAAGAACTTACATTATTCCCTGTCTAAGAACAAAACATAATAATTTTTCAGAAAATAAATCTGTTTAAGGTAGGACAAAACACCCATGGATTATATTTTAACCCATTTCTTAAAAAAGTACTGGAGGAAAAAAGAGTAATATTACTATACTGACAACAATGAATGATCCCTGAAAGAAAAATAATAAGTTTTGGCAGACTTGCGTTATATTTTGTGAAAAAATCAGAGAAATTTATATATTGGTCATTTGGGAGCTTATACATTTTGGAATGTGTTTACGCTATCTAAGTGCAATAAACAAGCATGTAACAGTCTGTTATATAATGCAGTGCAACTTTTATTCCATAAATAGTAGAGGGTAATATTTGGACACGTATATACGAAGTCTCTATTCTTTATGTACTACAAAGGTCAAGGTCATACCAAGAGGTCAAAGGTCAAATATTGTGACGTCATCTACTGAATCTTTTAGTTTTTTGCCATTTAATTTTTTTTAAATCACCAAAATAATCTGAAACCACCGGTTTAATTTTCTTTATTTTTACACATTTTATTCTAGGACCCATTTGAATCATTCTTTTAATTTTTTGTATAAATTGAATTATACATTTTCTCTTAAGAAAACTTAAACTGTCGGATATTTACATGTGAATTTTCAGTTTCTAACACAATGTATGTTCTTTTTTACTTAATATTTTACCCAAATTTTCCAGTATCAATGTGACTTACTGATTTAAAGTAACAAAAAGGTTATCTTTATTGAAAGTATTCCACAAATTTGCAATAGATCAATTAAAAAATTCTAAAATAAGGCTCATTCTCAAGTCGAATGTCTGATTTCACAAACTTCTTACAGGGGTCTGAAAGGCCATATTTCAGACTATGTGGGCAAAAAATGTGCGGTTGAATTTCTTTCATATCATTTATAAAGAGAGATTCTGTATCCAAGAATAAAATATCAAAGTTTCAGAAAAATTGAATTTGAGGAAAAATTTGACCTATCTATTTGGTCCTACCTTAAATCTTTGCTACCAAAATTTTATATATAGAATGAAGATTCATTTATATATGTACGAGCCATAAAGACCATGAATATCATGATTTTTTGTAGACCATTTTGGTCAAACCTGCACGCAGGACCAAAACTAATGATTTTTTTTTTCTGATTGATACAGACAGACTGTATCGTTTTTAAAAAGAGGGGAGGGGGGTTGTTCAAATTCGATAATCTAATTCCGTAGGAAAAGTGGTTAAGAAAGGCAACAACGTACGTCCACAATTGAAATTTAATTAATACAATATCAGATTATCAATTTTGATATGCTACAGCGAAATTAAGGGTAAAATTAAGATTTGACAATTAAAATAGCACCATTCATTTCGCAGTTAATTTGTCACTTGCTCGTGACAAATAAATGTTCCTGGTTAATTTTGGAAGAGTAAAATGAAAAACCTAATAAAAATTTTGATTTCTGATGGTGAAGAATCAGACAACCTTCAATAAACAACCTTCAATAAACATTTCCCATTGTAAAACTTGATGTGTAAAAGACACATCCATTATGTACCTGTATTAATCAGCAATACCACTCAAAGTGCATTGTCACCATGCATACCAAAAATAAGCTGATGTATTTTCATTGACCAACAAAGTCCTAATCTGAATGTTAAATTCTGGAATATTTATTCAAATTATTCTTTGATGGGCTATTTGCAAATCATAACCATACAGACTTTTCAGTATTGTTAATAACATCTTACGTGATTTTGACCGATAATGCATGAGTTATTGTAATTCATATGATGGAACCTCTTCCCGCAAGTGAAAATAAAGATTTCCATTGGTTGATTCTCCTCTGCCTGAAATTCATCAGAGCATTTGTCTTTCTCATAAGGATATTATTCAACTTCTCGGACAGAGTAGCCCTAAGTTGGTCAAGAGCACCTGTAGCATTCTAAACTTTCAAACCATACAGCCTTGTTAATCCCACAAATTTTCGATTGAAAATAAATTATAGAATTTACAGAATCCAGCTTTTTTACACAAGATGTATTACTAAAAATCAATATATGAAGTAAAAGAGAACTACCTGGAGTGATTGGATGAATTCCTAGGCCTAAGGAAGCTCAGTTACTTGACTCATATTCCTGAGGCAATGAACAGTATACGAGGGTTGTTAAAAAAGTTTGCGGACCCAATGATTTACGGAAAAATTATTGTGAATTGTGAAGTGTGATCGATGCATGTCTGATTAAATTCTAATCTTTTGTTTATTAGTATGTAAAAAATCAGGTCTTTTTATTTAAATACCTTGATAATTTACAAAGATTCTTACTGTGTGTTCATAGGATTCACGGAGCAACCACTTAACGTTAAATGACATGACATCCAAATTTCAAGCCCGTTAAGCTTTTTTAGAGTTCTAAATATCTTTGCATCTTTAGACTCTCTTTTTTCTACTTAAAAATTAAATATCTATATCAAGACATGTTACTTTTCTTCTATAATGTCTTTTGTGCTGTTTCGGATATTAGCGAGATCTTAAAATAAGGAATCAGCGCAGTAAAGGGAAATCAATGCAAAGTCCAGTGGCGCAAGGTCCATGCTATAAGCATGATAAGCTGGGTAATGCGATATCGCAGGGGTTGATCATTGAAAATGTTAAGCCTTTCATTCTTATGAAAATACTTCCTTTGGAATGCTTATGTCCTATGTACGTAAAGGCAATTTCAGCAGCATCTAGAAGCATTTTAGTCTCATTTTTAGAGACATTTTCCTGTATGTACACATAATTTCTAGTAGCTCGGTGCTCCGTGACGATTAATGACGTTCCCATTCTTGGCTTAATTTTCATGCGTTGATTACTTAAAAACTGTTATAAAACAGTCATATGCCCTCAAATTTATTGATAAATTTTGCCAAGTGGCGTTTCATAAATAGTTTAGGGATGGGCAAAATATTAATAAACTTTTTATGTTACAACTGTGCAATTTTTGATATCAATAAAATGTCTCTGTAATTTGAACGTTCGAAAACGAAGCATGCTCCGTAAAGCGTGTTTTTTTTAAAAATAAAATAGCTGTATAATTTTTAAGGATCACCGGAACACACCAAAACTGTATATTTATTGGGAGTTTTACTGGTTTCATTAAAATAGCTCTCTCACAGTAGGACTTGTCCGCGAACTTTTCTAATACCCCTCGTATAGATTTTTAAAATCCGGTTAACATTTTACTGCTGAAAGAGGAAGCATTACTTCTTAAAACACGTTACATGACAAATAAGAATTTTTAACATGAGCAGTGACGTGATAAAAATTTCTACATTCCTTTAAGCAATACTCAGAAATATGAGTTATAGACAATATTTATTAAACTTGTTTTTAAGCCGCTTTGGTCGGGGTATAATTATGTATGTATTTATTAGCCTGACCAATCAATGATGAGGATTGGTGCTACTCTTTAAATATGAGCTGCAAACTAGAAGTCTGAATTATTTGTTGCAAAAAGTTTCATTGACAAAGAAAACGTACTTGTATAAGCTTATGTTGTTCATATTATTTATAAGCTTTAATTATCTCTTTCTCATTTGTAAACGTATTGATATTTGTTACCCATATTTGAAAATGGTTAATCATGAATTTACAAATCGTGAAACTATATTCATCGGCTAAACCGTGTAAAACAGTCGTTGATTGCAGATTTCGGATCTTAGACTGTAAATTACTGTATTTAATATATTAATGTACATAAAGTATATTTACCAATTCGGCCGAAACATGGCTGAAAAATTGCTGACCCGGCGTTAAAGAATTCGATTAATCTATCATGTTTACGTCTACAGTAAATCCATCATGGTTGAAAATTAATTTCCAGTAGAATGTAAATTATATTTTTGAACAGCAATCGGGATTTAGTAATGTTTTATTTAAGTAATAAATAACAAGGTTATAAACTTCAATGGGAATTGAAGTGGGTCGGTCACGTGATCAAATCCTGTGAAGGCCGAAGGCGTTCTCAGAAGATTTGATCACGTTACCGACCCACTTCAATTCCAATTGAAGTTTATAAACTTGTCATTTATTACTTATATATACATCTGAGATGGACAACTAAATTAGGGAATAACTATCTTCTAATTTGGTATTTGCGACCGTTAATTCTTATTTAAAAGTCACAAACTGAGTTTTACCGGCGACGCGTAAGCGGAGCCGGTAAAACGGATGTTTGCGACCGTTAAATCAGCATTAACGGTCGCAAATACCAAATTAGAAGTTTAGTTATTCCCATTCTAATGCAATCCATGCATTTTCTTTGTTGTTTATGTCTTATTTTGTTGAATTTTGTTACATGAAATACGTCACGGAGCATTGTATTTTTGCGTCGCTCTATTATGACGTCACAATGAAAAAGCTTCCACGCTCGTTAATACTCGTTTTACTGCTTAAAACATCAGTGTATTAGCCAATCAAAGAGTGTTTTACAAAACAATTGCATTAGAATATTTAATTAAATATATTCCGATAGAAATAATGGGACAAACCGGCCGTAGCCGTAGATTTCCGTCAAAAGTACGCAAGATGTAAATCGGCTTGAAAGGCGGTTACGCTTCGAATTCGTCAGGCTTAGAATTGTATTTCGAAGGGAATAGTTTGTTAAACATGTTATGGGCTACTTGTGATCAGTAATAGTGAATTCTTATCTGGGAATATTTTTAATTGTGAAAATTTATAACTAATGCTGAAAAGACTCAAGAACCACGTCCAAAGAATTATGATAAAAAACTGGAGAAATTTCGGTCGCTTGAAAGGGATGGATGGATCCGATGGATAGAGAGCCAGTTAATTTGCAATCAGGTTAACTTTGATCAAAAATATTCAATCTACGATTTCAGTAACTAATGGCATATTTATTATGTTAACTCGGAGACACTGGCGACAGGTTACATTGAAGTACGACAGCGCCGTGTTTCTCAGTCGTTCGTGGTGTGATTGCAATGCTTTGATATTTTCCAAAAGATTTACACATTTATCGTGAGTAGAATATAATGAAAAAAGTTTTAGCCTATATCATGAAGATTTTAAAACCTAAAGTCTACCAAAAATAAAGATAACGGTAGAGACATACAACTCGTTAAAAAAATGTTAGTTTCTATATTGTTATATACTAGTCAAAATTTCTAAGTCCCCACCTAGGTTTTCGTCGCCTACCGTTTCTGTATCACTTTATTTCGACTAAAGATTTATTTGACATAAAGAAAAACCTCTCATAAATTGGAAAAAAAAACATTTTCTTTTTAATCGTTGTTTGCATCGTTTAATAGAAGAACAAAGACAATAGGTACTCTACAAAATAAAAGTCTCAATTAATAGCGTGTGTGTCCCCCATTAGCTCGAATAACTGCCTGACATCTACTCCTCATGGAATTAACATAATTGTGTAAAAACCTCTGTGGAAGGTTATTCCAAGTGTTCACCAAATCTCTTTCAAGTTCCGCCAGGTTCCGTTGCTGTGGAAGTTGCCTAATTCTCCTGTCAAGTTCGTCCCACACATGCTCAATTGGATTTAGGTCGGGACTGCATGGAGGCCAGTTCAGTACCCTGATGTTGTGATGTTGTAACATCTGTTGGGTTGTTCTGGCTGTGTGGGGAGTAGCATTATCCTGCATTAGGATCATTCCTCTATTTGCCTGGATATGAGGTATGGTTACAGGCTGTAGTACAAGATGCTGATACCTCACAGCGTTTAAGTTCTGATGGATTGGTACGATCTGTGTTTTGGTATGCAAAGATATCCCTGCCCAAACCATGACAGAGCCCCCTCCAAACTGCCCTCGTTCCCGCACGCATGCATCTACGTATCGCTCACCTCTTCTCCGGTAGACGCGGGAACGACCATCTGATCTTCTCAGATTGAATCTGGATTCGTCTGTAAAAAGCACTTGACCCCAGTCCGCTCGCGTAAATCTCAGATGGCGTCGTGCCCATGCTAAACGCTGTCGCCTATGTCTTGGAGAGAGCACTAACCCTACATAAGGCCTTCTTGCCCTTAATCCTGTCTCCTTGAGCCTGTTCCTTACCGTCTGGTCACTGAGGGGCCTTCCATGAGTACCAAGTGTACATCTTGCCGTAGCTCGTGCCGTCAAAAGCCTGTCCCGCAAATGGGAAACTGATATGTACCGGTCCTGTTGACGAGTCGTCACGCGCCGTTTGGGCCGACGTCGTAAATCTGTCACACTTCCGGTTCCGTTGAATTTTTGGACTAGTTTCCGGATAGTCTTATGGTCCCTGTTGAAATATCGTGCAACCTGCAACAGTGATTATGAAGTTAATTCAGTTCTTTTATTTTGATAAAAACAATTATATAAAAATGTGAGGAAATTTTGTATTAATATTTAATGAAAGCTAACCTCTCGCAAACTGCGCCCAGCCTGAACCATGCCAACCGCTCTTGAACGTTCTTCCACTGACATACGCGGCATTTTACAGAAATTTTATTATGTTTTTCATTTGTAACTAAGAGAGCACTAAAAATAGAGCACGTTTTAAACATACGATTGGAAAATCAATCGAACACGAGTTTTTCATTTTAAGCAAATCCGGTTACGGTCCACTAATCACAAGTGCGATTCCTATTTCTTTTGTGTAATGGTGTTGGTTTTTACGTTAGCAGACGATATTTTGAAATTCAAATACCTACCTTAAACGGTTTGTTCAATTTTTAAATTTTTGAAGTGGGGACTTAGAAATTTTGACAAGTATATATTCTCTATATACACAAGTTAAATCGATCTCCAAAAATATATGAAGTAGATCTACCTGTTTACGTTGTAAATAAAATAATTATTTTACTTGCCTATTTTCAATTTGTTCTTTTCTATACATGAAAAGCAAGTCTTTTTTAAATATTTATAACATGTATAAGTATAAGTAACGGTAGAAATTATTGCGCCGTGAGATTCGGCCATGTATTGACCCCTGACCTCCGACAAACTTCATACAGAATTGAAGATATTTTCTCTTTGTATGTTTATATAATGGAAAGGTACCACAAATGTATATATTAGAGGAATAAAGAGTTGTTAGTGCAATCAAGAATTAGCGCTACACATGTCCAAGCCTTGTTTTGTAATAGTAAATGATTTCCTGGTGGTATTAATGAATAAGCGCATTTTGTACGCGTCAAGGTCGGTAAATATGACGAACGCTCTTTAATACACGTACATTACATAGTTACGTAATAATTGTAAATCTTAGTTTTGAGAGATAAACTCTGATTCACATCTGCAAATCATAGTTTATCGTCATAAAATATGATTTACACTTGTAACTATAGCTATGAGTTGTTAAATTTAGTTTATGAATCTGAACACCTGTTAACTGCTATTGATAGTTTTCAATTCAAAATTTCGCGGCACCAATCGCGAGAAGCAACAATGAATGTGTGTCTTTGCCGTAATTTCTATGTGAAAAGAAACAACAAATCCCGCTCCATAAAAGCATAATTAAGTAATAGGAATTTCTCTTCTTTATAATATTGAATAATTAGCCAAGCTTTCAGCAATTCTTTTGATCATCATTTTTGTTTATTCAGCACAGAAAGAACCGGTCAAGGTAGCCTAGTGGTAGAGCGTTCGCTTTGTGATCGGGAGGCCTCGATTCTCGTTCGACGCGCGGCGTCATACCTAAGACGTAAACAAAGGTAGTGACTGTTCCTTCGTCAAGCGCTCGGCACTAGAAGTGAAAGTCACGGGTCTTTCGGATATGACCTTATAAACGTAGGTCCCGTGTCGCGGTAGGCACTGGCACGATAAAGAACCCTCACTGCTCAATGGCCCTGAGTGCCGAGTATAGGTCTAAATTTGAAGCCCTTCACCGGCGTACGGTGACGTCTCCATATGAGTGAAAAATTCTCAAGAGGGACGTTAAACAATAGACAATCAATCAATCAATCAGCACAGAAAGTTAGAAAGACTGCAAGGAGAGGTATCAGTGATTTCCTCCAATGCTGAAGACAAAGAGTAAAAGCCCTCTAGATATACATTTTTCGCTTTTTTTCTCTTTTTAATAAAAATTCAATAATTTCCCTGTCATTTTTCTTTTTATTTCCAACTCGATTTTATTGTCAACAAGAAATATGCATGCATATATTTAACAACAACTGAAAATAATCAGTTGCAAAACAAAAAAAAAATGATTAAAGTACAGTGTCTAGGATGAAGTGATCTATAATTAAAAAAAAAACTATTGATATCCATATTTTCTATCGTATACTATGGTTTCTAGTTTCACAGAAAAGTGGGCATCTCCGATACAAGATATGGATTTCTATTCCTAAACTGTTTTACTTAACATGCATTCTCTGTAAGCACCCAAAAATTTACTATAGGGCTTGGAAACGACATATCTCCAATTTTGATGAAATTTGCACCACAGGTGCACCTTGGTAAAAAACCAGCAAATATGGTGTTAGAAGTTTCCCACGTGCACCCAGTTGCCATGGAGACGGATCCATTGAATTTGGCCATTTTCGGCCATTTTTGACCAAACAAAAACATGAAAATTGAGGAAATATGAATGCATTTTTATCTTTATGTAGTGAACTCAAATATAAATCTTTGTATCATAAGAAAGCATCAACTGTTAAAGAATACAGGGCATATAACCAGTTATTCCAGAATCGACCCCACTCTCAGAAAACGGTTCGGCAAAATAGCATAGTTTCTCAAAATGTGAAAAATGGAAAATTTGGCATTTTTTGAGAAATTTAAGGTTAAATAAAAAAAATTGTCTACGGAAATTTTTCAAATCATATGCGTGTCGTCAAACGTCAGTATTAGTAGTGTCCCCTCATGAAAAAAATTGGAGTGGGATCTCAATGCTATTTTTAGTAACATGTATCTAAATATAGACATATTTAAAAAAAATCCAAAAACTGAAATTTGGGCAGAGTTTAAGATGCCATTGCTAGGTAATTATGAAATATACTGTAAAAGTTAATGTGCTAATGTCAGACACTGTACACCAATAACTGCCATGCATATTATTTTCAGGGACTTCCGTTTTCTATTTATAGCTTCAAATGCCTAAATATAGACATGTCTCATAAAATGGTGAAAAATGTCAATTTTTCCTCATTTTGAAGCTCCACTGAATCATAAATAATAAAAATATAGATCTCTCCAATGTTTCATTAATAAGAACAAGGAATAGTATAATATCTCACAAATTATTGAGGACAGGCTCTCATCTCTATAAATAGTACAAATGTCTAAAAATAGACACATATGAAATTAACTGTTTAATGTTGATTCTAACTCTCTAATTGTCAAATTAGAGATGGGAAATTTACCGACTTACTGTCATCAACTGTAACTGATATTATGTGACTGACAAGAACAAATGAACATTCAATGGAATGCAGCATGATAAGCAGAGGTTTCCATTTCTATTTATAGTAACACATGTTGAAAAATAGACGTAATGCAAGATATCGGGAAAATGCCGTTTTTTTGTACTTTTTTCTAAAATTTTGGATGAATAATTGCTGACTATCTGTTTTAATTGCTATTGGCATATGGTGACCAACAAGAAAAAGAAAGCCTTATATCAAATACAGAATGAGAAGCAGAGGTTTCCATTTCTATTTATAGTAACACATGTTTGAAAATAGACGTACTGCAAAATATCAGAAAAATGTGGTTTTTTGTACTTTTTTCTCACATTTTGGATGAACAATTGCAGACTATATGTTTTTTACTGCTAACTGGCATATGGTTACCAACAAGTAAAAGAAAGCATATACGAAATACAGAATAAGAAGCAGAGGTTTCCATTTCTATTTATAGTAACACATGTTTTAAAACTAGAATTACAAAATATCGGAAAATGTCATTTTTTGTACTTTTTTAAAATTTTTGGATGAATATTTGCTGTCTATTTGTATTTAACTGCTATTGGCATATAATGACCAACAAGTAAAAGAAAGCATTATATCAAATACAGAATGAGAAGCAGAGATTTCCATTTCTATTTATAGTAACATGAGTTTAAAAATAGACATACTGTAAACTATCGGAAAAATGTACTTTTTTGTACTTTTTTCACATTTTGGATGAGCAATTGCAGACAATATGCTTTTACTGCTATTGGCATTCGGTGCCCAACAAGTAAAAGAAAGCATATATGAAATACAGAATGTGAAGAAGAGGTTTCTATTTCTATTTATAGTAACACATGTTTGAAAATAGACATGCTGCAAATTCTCGAGAAGATGTAGACTTTCGCACTTTTTTTCTAACATCATGGATGGTCAAAGGGCAGACAAACGGCTTTTATTTGTTATTGACAGAATGTGACTAACGAGTATGAAAAAGCTTTAGCTAAAGTGTATAAGAATAATGTTTAAGGGTGTTTTTACATTTCTGCCTATCGTAACACATATTTATAAATAATCAGGAAAATAAAGAATCACTCGTTTTTCTAAAATTAGGGATATGAAATTTGCAGTCAAACTTTCATTAGCTGTAACTGGCATGGCTAATTGTATTCGGTGCAACAGCGCGTCCACCTCATTCCAATACAAATATCACAAAAGTATGTTCTCCCTGCATTAAAACACTCAAATGACAGCGATTTTCTTTATAAATTAAGCATTATCGTTTATATTCAGGTCGACAGCCCAAGCCCGATTGAATTTTTTTTGTTAGGTGGATCCAGAAAATTTTCCCTAGGAGTCGGTGTCTCAAATCACTATGTCAGTTTAAACTAGAACTGTCCAAACGGGACTAAATACCCCTGCTGGGTTTTTCAGAGGTGCTAAATCATGAATATTTAATGGATCTCATTCTAAGAGAAGAGAGAAATGCTAAAACATTTTTAATGCAAATGTAATTGCTCATAATATTTTCATAAATGAAACGAAGGCGCATCCTAATAAAAAAAAAAACAGACTAAATATACGGACCAGACACGAATTATGAACTTTTTCTGTCAGTGACCTTGACCTTGCATTAAGGGCCTTGGATCAAAGTCATGACAGAAAATCAGGTAATAAGGAATGTCTTAGTGAAGTAGTAGATTCAGGTTTAGCCATAAAAAGATATGGACCAGACACAAATAATAATTTTTTTCAAGTGACCTTTAACTTCCCCAAATGACCTTGCGTCAAGGTCAAGACATACTCTTAGGTCATGAGCAGTCTTTGTGTGAAATGAGAACATACCAAGTTCATCCATAAGAAAGATATGGAGCGAACACGAATTATGAAAATTTTCTTCAGTGACCTTGAACTTCCCAAAATGACGTTGGTTCAAGGTCATGACACACCCTTAAGTCATGGGCAGTCTTTGTGTGAAATGAGAACCTACCAAGTTTATCCATAAGAAAAATATGGACTGGACACGAATTATGAAATTTTTCTTTAAGTGACCTTGAACTTACCTACATAACCTTGGGTCAAGGTCATGACACAATCTTATGTCATGGGCAATCTTTATGTGAAATTGGAACCTACCAATTCAAGTTTATCAATAAGAAAGATCTGGACCGGGACACGAATTATATAAAAGTTTTCTTTCAGTGACCTTGAAGTACCCCAAATGACCTTGGGTCAAGGTCATGACACACACTTAGGTCATGGGCAATCTTTGTGTGGAGTAGTAGATTCTGATGTTCCTCATTAAGGAAGATATGGATCGGACACTTTTGCACAGACAGATGGACAGCTAGACAGACGGACAAGCTGATTCTTATATACTTTATTCGATAATAACCAATATTTGCCCCCCAAATCAAACTTTGATGGATATATATATTTAATCAAGTTCTTAAACAGGGGAGTATACGCTGACTTCAAAGCACTGAATATTCTCATAAGTAATGACGCCATATGTACGTAATGACGTCACAAATATGACTTAAATTTCAGTTTTCTATGAATTTTACAGAAAAATGTACATATTTCGTCGATATTTTGAGTAAAAGTCACCCAGCACGAGGTCTGTTCAAGCTCAATATTTTGATATAATGTGTAGAATGATAATATCAATGAAATATGTCAATATTGTTCCTGAACAAACTTGCGCTCTATAAATTTTAAAGCTAAAATTGTTGAAATTTTGTGTATTTTGTCCTCTTTCTAAAAAAGGATATAAAATCGGACTAGTTTGTGACGTCATAAAAACAAAAACAAAAATTGTGAATACAGGGCTTTGACACTATAATACTTTCTGTTAATCTATATTTCTCATACAATTTATTGAATTCAACACATTTCAGGAAGTTTTCAAAATTTGACTTTTGTGGGGGCAAATATATGCAATATACCGCATATAGTTCTTTGCCCAAATTTTTTGAGTTGGCTTACTTTCGATTTCTCTCTCTTTATACATACATGTATATATTTCTCTATACTTTAACTAAAGCATTTAAAAATATTTGTTGTTTTGGTTTTTATAAATTTATTTTACGTATAAACATACATGTAGGTGTTGGAACGGGGGAGGGCGGTGTTCAAAGATAGACATCACATAGGTAATAAATAATGGGGAGTAGATTTAGCCCCCCCCCTTTTCAGCAGGCATTTTGCAGTGTAATCGAATAATGGTAAATGGTAGTGTTTAAAAAAATTATACTGTAAGAAGTTCAATCCCCCTCACATGAAATAGGATTTCATGTTTGGACCCCCCTCTTCACTTTTAATTTGCTTCCGACATGAATGTAACAAATTAAAAATTCACCAGTATTTTGTTATGACCCTAGAGTTTTATCTCCTTTTTAAAGACTTGATTTTCATGGCAATAAGCTCTAGGGTCATAACAAAATTAAACTTCTTTCAGTACCATTTTTTCTTTCTTTCTTAAACCACCGGCTCCTAGGGAAAATTTTCTGGATCCACCTAACAAAAAAATTTCAATCGGGCTTGGGCTGTCGACCTAAATATAAACTATAACGCTTAATTTATAAAGAAAATCGTTGTCAAGTGAGTGTTTTAATGCTGGGAGAACATACTTTTGTGATATTTGTATTGGAATGAGGTGGACGCGCTGCAAATTTCATATCCCTAATTTTAGAAAAACGAATGATTCTTTATTTTCCTGATTATTTATAAATATGTGTTACGATAGGCAGAAATGTAAAAATACCCTTAAACATTATTCTTATACACATTAGCTAAAGCTTTTTCATACTCGTTAGTCACATCCTGTCAATAACAAATAAAAGCCGTTTGTCTGCACTTTGACCATCTATGATGTTAGAAAAAAAAAGTGCGAAAGTCTACATCTTCTCGAGAATTTGCAGGATGTCTATTTTCAAACATATGTTACTATAAATAGAAATAGAAACCCCTGCTTCACATTCTGAATTTCATATATGCTTTCTTTTACTTGTTGGTCACTGAATGCCAATAGCAGTAAAAACATATTGTCTGCAATTGCTCATCCAAAATGTGAAAAAAGTACAAAAAAATACATTTTTCCGAAAGTTTTACAGTATGTCTATTTATTAGCTCTACTGGCCAGAGACCAGAAGAGCTTATGCGATAGTAATGCGTCCGTCGTCCGTCCGTCTGTCTGTCTGTCCGTCTGTCCGTCTGTCTGTCTGTCTGTAAACAATTTTTCAAAATGCTACTCCTCCTACAGTTTTGGTCCGATTTCAATATAACTTGGCACACAAGTAGACTACACTAAGATACATAATTCTGTGCATCGAATTTTGATTTCGATGAACGGTGTTGCCGAGGTTACTAAAAATAGAAATTTTTGTGAAATTGTTTCAAAATGCTACTTCTCCTACAATTTTGGTCCTATTTCAATATAACTTGGCACACAAGTAGACTACACTAAGATACATAATTCTGTGCATCGGTTTTTGATTTCGATGAACGGTGTTGCCATGGTTACTAAAAATAGAAATTTCTGTGAAATGCTTTCAAAATGCTTCTCCTACAGTTTTGGTTCGATTTCAATATAACTTGGCACACAAGTAGACTACACTAAGATACATAATTCTGTGCATCAGTTTTTGATTTCAATAAACAGTGTTGCCGTGGTTGCTAAAAATAGAAATTTTTGTGAAATTGTTTCAAAATGCTACTCCTTGTACTGTTTTAGTCCAATTTTAATATAACTTGGCACACAAGTAGACAACATTAAGATACATAATTCTGTGCATTGGTTGTTGATTTCAATGAATGGTGTTGCCATGGTTACTAAGAATTAATAGAAATTTTTGTGAAATTGTTTCAAAATGCTACTCCTCCTACAGTTTTAGTTCGATTTCAATATAACTTGGCACACAAGTAGACTATACTAAAATACATAATTCTGTGCATCCGTTTTTATTTTGATGAGTGGCAAGGATCATTTTTCTATTTATTGCTGATTTAAAGTCTCAAGTCCCAACTGCTACTTTTCTCTTCCTTTGTTTTAAGTATAAACCAGTAGAGCTACAGTCTCGACAGAGACTTCTGGTTTTTAAACTAATGTTACTGTAAATAGAAATGGAAATCTCTGATTCTCATTCTGTATTTGATTTAATGCTTTCTTTTTCTTGTTGGTCATTATATGCCAATAGCAGTTAAATACAGATAGTCAGCGATTATTCATCCAAAAATTTAAAAAAAAAGTACAAAAAATGACATTTTTCCGATATTTTGCATCATTCTATTTTTAAAACATGTGTTACTATAAATAGAAATGGAAACCTCTGCTTCTTATTCTGAATTTCGTATATGCTTTCTTTTACTTGTTGGTCACCATATGCCTGTAAGCATTTATAAACATATAGTCTGCAATTGTTCATCCAAAATGTGAGAAAATAGTACAAAAACTACTTTTTCTGATATTTTGCAGTACGTCTATTGTCAAACATGTGTTACTATAAATAGAAATGGAAACCTCTGCTTCTCATTCTGTATTTGATATAAGGCTTTCTTTTACTTGTTGGTCACCATATGCCAATAGCAATTAAAACAGATAGTCAGCAATTATTCATCCAAAATTTTAGAAAAAAGTACAAAAAACGACATTTTCCCGATATTTTGCATTACGTCTATTTTTAAACATGTGTTACTATAAATAGAAATGGAAACCTCTGCTTATCATGCTGCATTCCATTGAATGTTCTTTTGTACTTGTCAGTCACATAATATCAGTTACAGTTGATGACAGTAAGTCGGTAAATTTCCCATCTCTAATTTGACAATTAGTGGAAAATCAACATTGAACATTTAATTTCATATGTGTCTATTTTTAGACATTTGTACTATTTATAGAGATGAGAGCCTGTCCTCAATAATTTGTGAGATATTATACTATTCCTTGTTCTTATTGATAAAATATTGGAGAGATCCATATTTTTATTATTTATGATTTAGTGGAGCTTCAAAATGAGGAAACATTGTCATTTTTCATCATTTTATGAAAATATCTGTATTTAGGCATTTGAAGCTATAAATAGAAAACGGAAATCCCTGAATATAATATGCTTGGGAGTTATTGATGTCCAGTCTCTGACATTAGCACATTGACTTTTACAGTATATTTCATAATTACCTAGCAATGGCATCTTAAACTCTGCCCAAATGTTTCTGAAATATGTCTATTTTTAGATACATGTTACTAAAAAAAGCATTGAGATCCCACTCCAATTTTTTCATGAGGGGACACTACTAATACTGACGTTTGACGACACGCATATGATTTGAAAAATTTCCTTAGACAATTTTTTTTATTTAACCTTAAATTTCTCAAAAAATGCCATATTTTCCATTTTTCACATTTTGAAAAACTATGCTATTTTGCCGAACCGTTTTCTAAGAGTGGGGTCAATTCTGGAATAACTGGTTATATGCCCTGTATTCTTTAACAGTTGATGTTTTCTTATGATACAAAGATTTATATTTGAGTTCACTACATAAAGATAAAAATGCATTCATATTTCCTCAATTTTCATGTTTTTGTTAGGTCAAAAATGGCCGAAAATGGCCAAATTCAATGGATCCGTCTCCATGGGAAACTTCTGACACCATATTTGCTGGTTTTGTACCAAGGTGCACCTGTGGCGCAAATTTCATCAAAATCAGAGACATGTCGTTTCCAAGATTTTTTGGTGCTTACAGAGAATGCATGTTAAACGTTAAACTATGTTTATCGCATTTTTGTGAACTCGGTGTCTATGAGCTAATGTATGCTTTACAATCCCTAAAACAAATTTCACATTTGTTAAGTATAGTTTAGAGTTGTTAACTACGGAAGCTCATTTAGGACCTATCAAAAATATTTTTGAATCCGTTATAGCGATTTTTAGAATTCGTTATAACGAATTTAATTTGTTATTACAGATTTGTTGAATTCGTTATAACGAATTTAATCTGTTATAACAGATTCATTGAATTCGTTATAACCAAATTCTTGAATTGGTTATAACGAATCAATGAATCTGTTATAACAAGTTAAATGCGTTATAAAGAATTATAATTGATGCTGAAAAGACACAAGAAACACGTCCAAAGTTTGATGATAAAAAGTTGGATGAGGAATTTCGGTCGCATGTAAGGGATGAATGGATCCGATGGATTGAGACACTTGTCCGAGCCAGTTAATTTGCAATTTGATCAAATACATTCTACGGTTTCAGTAACTAAAGGCATACTTATCGTAAAACACTGATAAACACGGAGGCACTGTCGCAGGCACTGGCGACAGTTTTACATTGAACTACGAAAACGCCGAGGTGTTTGGCAGCTGTTCATGGCATGATTGCAAAGATATTTTTCAACAAATTTACATATTTATCGTGAGTAAAATTTAAAAATAAAATATAAGTTTATCATGAAAATTTAACTAAGGTCTACCCAAAAAATAAGGATGAACGTTAGAGACTGTGCAGCTGACAAAAGTGAAGAAAAATGTAAACAAACGCTAGGCTCCTAGGTTTTTCTATGTACACAGGTTCAATCGATAGCCTAAAAACTGTATGAAATACTTGTTTACATTTTAAATAAAACAATTATCATTTTACTTGCTTATTTTGCTCATTTTTATAGATGAAAAGCAAGTAGAGCAGGTCATGTTATAATTTATGTACCGGTAGATATTGCGCCGTGTGATTAGGTCACGTATTGACCTCTGACCTCTGACAAACTTCCTACAGATATTTTCTCTCTGTATGTTTATTTAATGGAGAGATACCACAAATGTATATATAACAAATTACATTCGTTATAACGAATTCTTAAAATATGATATAACAAGTTAAATTCGTTATAAGAAATTCTAAAAATTGTTATGACGAATTCAAAAATATTTTTTGATAAGTCCTAAATGGGCTTCTGTAGTAAACAATACGAGAGACGATCAAAAATTTAGTGAACTAAATGAATTAATTTTATAAAAGAGATAATATTTGGTTTCTGAATTACTTTTGAAAAAGAAACAAAATAAGATTTAACTGTTCATTATTTTTTAAAACAGTACTATTTATTAATAATTTTTATGTACATCTTCCACCGTTCTGCACTCGCAAAAATCACATGATGCAGGCGGTCACATAACATGCTCCTTAACGTTTTGTTCACGGTAGCTAAAAGATTTTTCCGAGTTTTATATTTCTTACTATGCAAGTAACTTTTTATAACAAATTTGTTAGAATGGCTCTTTCTCGGCAAGAGTATGGATAGATAACTATATATTTCAAAGAATTAGCATGGGGACCATCACATCCCGAGTCCTCAGTCTTGGGACCTTCGTGTATCCAATGTGGATAAAGTATGTTCGCCTTCTTTTAGTCATACCTTTGTGGCAACGCACTTTGAAAAAATTACGCACTTTCAGAAAGATTTTCAAAGTGCATTACAATTGGGAGAAAATCAACGCGCTTTGAATTTTTTTTTCAACGTGCGTTTATTTTGGGACCAACTCAACGCACTTTGAAATTTTTTTTTCAAAGTGCGTTAAGAGTCTACATCAATATATTTTACCGTGGAGATACTTAACGCACTTAAAAAAAAATCATGTTTTAGTCATGGAAATATTTTATTTTTCAAAAAATTAGGCCTTACCCTAACCTCAAAAATGAATTGATTTACTTACGTCGATAAGAGGAGAAGTAGGGTATAAGACCCCTATGTCCAAATCTTGATCTTTCCAATACATAGGTGTCGGTAAAAAACGGGGGAGGGGAGCAATGTGGAAACGCACTTTGAAAAAATTACGCACTTTGAAAAAAATTTTCAAAGTGCGTTAAATTTGGGACAAAATCAACGCACTTTGAAAAAAATTTTCAAAGTGCGTTAAATTTGGGACCACCTCAACGCACTTTGAAAAATTTTTTCAAAGTGCGTTAAGGGTCTACATCGATATATTTTACCATGGAGACACTTAACGAACATTGCAAAGAAAAATCATATTTTAGTAACGGAAAGATTTAATTTGTTATTTATCTTTCAAAAAACTAAGCCTAACCCTAACCTCAAAAATGAATTGATTTACTTACGTCGATAAGAGGAGAAGTAAGATCCCTATGTCCAAATCTTGATCTTTCCAATACATTGGTGTCGGTAACAAACAGGAGAGGGGAGCAATGTGGCAACGCACTTTGAAAAAAAATTTCAAAGTGCGTTAAATTTGGGACAAAATCAACGCACTTTGAAAAAATTTTCAAAGTGCGTTAAATTTGGGACCACCTCAACGCACTTTGAAAAATTTTTTCAAAGTGCGTTAAGGGTCTACATGTACATCGATATATTTTACCATGGAGACACTTAACGAACTTTGCAAAAAAAAAAATCATATTTTAGTCATGGAAAGATTTAATTTGTTATTTATCTTTCAAAAAACTAAGCCTAACCCTAACCTCAAAAATGAATTGATTTTACTTCCGTCGAAAAGAGGAGAAGACGGATATAAGATCCCTAAGTCCAAATCTTTATCTTTCCAATACATAAGTATCGGTAACAAACGGGGGAGGGGATCAATAAACCTAAAAAAGGTACGCTGCATTTTCAATGCTTATACGATGTATATATCTTTCCAAATATCTTTCCTCCACTCCCCTGGCCCCAAATTGGTCCCAAATTTTAACGCACTTTGAAAAAATTTTTCAAAGTGTGTAATTTTTAAAAGTGTGTTGTAACAGAGCAATAAACTTTAAAAACGTACGCTGCATTTTCAATACTTACACGATGTATATATCTTTCCAAAATCAATGGGGGGGCTTAGCCCCCATCCCCTCCCCTGGCCCTTCGCCCAGTCTCGACGTCTATGCTTTATTCAAAGCATTCATATAATTATGTACGAGGGTTGATCCAAAAGTAATGTCACAGTGTCCATATCTTTTATATTTGGCGTCATATTATCAAAAACAATATACCAAAAGATGCACAAATATAAATCTAATTAACATTGAAATTTTAATTTAATAATGTTTTTTTGAATTCATGTTATAGATGTTCAAAACATAAAACATAGGGGGTGTCGCCGCGTCACAACGGATCGTCACGTTTTAAATTTTTTTTTTTAAATGAAAAAGACAAAAACGTTAAAAAGATTCTAATGAAGCACCTAATCTCCCTTTTTTTAAAGACACAATTCTTGTCATTTTCTAGTCTTTAATTGAAAATTAAAAGACGTCATTTGTATTTGTGATCATAAACATTGTTGTTTTACTCTGTTGAATTGAACAAAGAGATTGTCGAAAAGGGAAAAACGGCTCGACGAGTTGAACATAATGCAATTGTAGCTTCAAAATATAAGAATCATCACAAGCGAAAGTAACGATAATTAATCAGACTTACAGAATAAAGAATCTAAATAAGAGACATCTTGAAAAAAAGTTTCAGCAATTTTGGGCCGGTGTTTTGACAGAGGGCTTAATTATTAAACAAGTGAGTGTATAATGGTACCAAGAACTCTTTAAAAAGTGGAACTGGAAAAAGTGTTTGCGAATCACAAATATTTTTTTAATGAAACAAAGGGGAAACGATTAAAAGTATGATGGTGCGCATCCGTCATATGACGTTATATTTAGGTGCGGCGACTACCTTAAACGCACATTGTTTAAAGTCCGATATTTTGGAAAGTATACATCATATTCCTTTGAATTTTTCAGATCTGATTTGAAATAAACGAAGCTTCCATCATGTATTATTTTGTTGCTTTACGTCGATTTATAGCAATTTTATCAAAGTTGTGACGTTACTTTTGGATCAACCCTCTTATTTACCTAACTGGTATGACGTTGAAAACTTTCAATAATAAATGAGTTAAATAAAACAGATGAAAACTAGAAGTTTTTAACTCTATTAATACCCCCTATGCACCTTTACATCTACTTATCAAAGACATAAATAAAAAAAAGAAGGAAGAAACGAATTTATGAACTTAAACAACCGTCACTCTTTTTTTCAAGACCCTTTAATCAAAACCTTAAATATTTATAAAACGTCAATACACAGGTCCTACACCAACTTTATCATAAAAAAGTTATCAAACTAGGATCTGTTATTTATCATACCGATTATTTGAAGGAATATTGATCAATCTTTACATTTTTTTTCAAAGTGCGTTAATATGGTCGATATTAACGCACTTTGAAAAAAAAATTATTTTTTTCAAAGTGCGTCAGCTTGCTCCCAAATTTTAACGCACTTTGAAAAAAATTTTCAAAGTGCGTAATTTTTCAAAGTGCGTTGTAAAATACCTTTTATATTTCAAATCCGATGTAAATAATATTTTGGAGATTTAATAATTTTATTATTGTTACGAAATTTACTTTTTAGATATTTTCCCAACTTTAGTTTGGTGATTTTTCATAACAAATTGCCCGCACACATCTCTTCCCATACTTCCCTAACAAAAAGCATTTTCAAGCATATCCCTTCCTTTTCTGAAACAATCAATCCAATTAATGACTTAACTTCTGGCCAGTCTTTTGTCTTCATTAATCTTTTACAAATTATTATATTCTACTGCAAAGAAATTTATAAGATATACGTTAAACTGTACAGCCAATCTTTGCTTGAGTACGACAGAGTCAACAATTATTTGTAACAAGTCACCTACATATTCAGTCATTTTCACATGTTGACGCCCCAAACATGGAGCAAAACATTATATAAATTTTTTTTTTAATTTATAGAACATATGTATGACTGTATGTGTGTAAATTATTATTCTGATCTGTTCAGTGTTTTTTCTTTTTAAATATAGAGATAGTCGCAAACTTGTTGGGCACCCCTCGTGGTTTACAAATCTTGCAACCATATTTATCAGATAAAAGATATTTGTCGCAAATGATTGTATTCAATGTAAGTTATAGTTTTCGCTTGTGGAACATAGATTATTGAGTAAACAATAGTTTTCAGATGTGAGATATTACTACCCCGCTGGCACACAACGTTGTTTAAACGTTGAATATTAGTTGAAGTTGGGTTTAGACGTTGATAAATCTAGATACAATGTTGATTCAACGTTGTCTTTTCAACGTTGAAAATTTAACGTTGAATCAACATTGAATTCATATTGAGTTGAATTGCCAACATTGATTCAACGTTGAATCTTCG
This sequence comes from Saccostrea cuccullata, assembly GCF_032062105.1. Taxonomy (NCBI): domain Eukaryota; kingdom Metazoa; phylum Mollusca; class Bivalvia; order Ostreida; family Ostreidae; genus Saccostrea; species Saccostrea cuccullata. The sequence continues at coordinate 112,334 of NW_026938368.1, forward strand.
CTGAGCTGGTCAATCCTATTTTTTCGCTGATAGATAATTTAGGCTATGACAGTGTCGGACTATAACGAGATCGGACTTGACAAAGTTGCATTACCGTTTATCATTACTAACAATTATACCAAACCAAAAAAGGTAAATATAGGAATTTTACACATTCAATAATAAATATGAATTCAGTAAGAATTTGCAAAAGTACGAATTAAGAGCAAATGCAGTATGACATCCGGGAAATATTCAAAAAGACAGCATAACACAACCCACTCAACACCAAGATTTAATTAAAAAAAAAACTCTTTAAAGAAAACATTTCGGTATGTACAAGTACAAGTTTCGGTATGTACAAGTATCATTAAAGATAAATAATTTGTCGATATGCATAATTATCTGGTGCATTAACAGTTGAACCGTATAAGATTTGCATCTTTCCTTGGAATGGTTTCTTGTTCTGGACTATTTCGTGACCACATGTGAAAATACAAAACGTTTGTAAATGCTCGGGTTTTGTAACATGATTCATTTATGATATTAATTGATTAAATAATTTCCTTCTCTCTGATTGGCTGAGATCCAACTATGTTAGAAAAATACTACTTTTTTGACCTGCACGTGACGTTCCAGGTCAATACTATAGCTATTTAGCCCTCCAGGCTCGGTAAATATTGTACTCCTCATATGGCTAAATCATTGTATAGACCTCAAAACACAGCAATAATTGTATACTTTTATACCTATTGAAATCATGTTAGAAAATATCATTGAGCGAAGTTTTCTAAGTCAGAAATTCACAATATTGTATCTGTGATGAGGAGTTATTTTTATTTCTAAATATTTCTTCCTTTGAAAAAAGTCATCTAATTTAAATACTGTATTAAGTACTTGAAATATTAAACCATTTTTTAAAATGGTACTTAAAAAGATACAACTAAGTCAGTTTATAACGCATTCGATGTTGGATTTAAATCTTTTATTGTTAAATATAATAAAACAATTACAAAGAAATTTGCAAAAGAAATAGAAAGTAATGTTTCCTTCACATGTTTGATCTCATCAAATTGACTACTCAGAGGTCTCAGGAATCTGATTAAGAAAACTGTGAGTTTTTGTACTCTGAAAGTTATTTGTCTAATCAGAGGGTCGCTATCCCTTCAACAACTTTATGAAGGCATCTTAGCAACCGTGCAATAAAACGGTTGAAATTTTAAGTAAGTATATAATTACAGTCAAACCTGTTTTAAGAGGCCACCTTTGGGAAGTATGGAAACTGGCCACTTAAGACAGGTGGCCTCTTATTCCAGTTTGCCATTGAAATAGCCAGTCGGTAAAAAAAAATGAACAACATTTAGCACTAAAGTTAAATTAAAAATAATCAGAGAGTAAAACAGGTCAATTTAACAAAAGCTTTTATGTGTATTGATTTATGTACATTTAAAAAATGTTAAGAAACTCAAAAAGGTTTTGTTGTTATATTGAAATATTAAACTATTTTATTCATCATTTGACGAAATACATGTGGCTCACTTTAATCTTTTTGAAAAATTATTTTGTCTCCCATCCCCCCCCCCCCCCCCCAAAAAAAAAAAAAAAACAACACTAAAGCAGTTTAATGGTTTTAAAAAAAGTATAGAAAAATATTTCAGTGAGAAAATATCAGTATATTCTCTTTTTAAAAATCACTTTCATATGTTCAAGTAATGATCAGCGGTGTAAACCCCCCACCCCACCCCACACACACGTAATTAATTGGCAATTCACTTACTGTATTTATTTTCAAAGTCTGGTACATTCTTTTTTATAAAGCTTTAAGAATTTCCCTTAATACACAAACACACACATAATTTTAATCTGTTGACCAGAGAGGTGTATTACGCAATTCAAAATCAACACAGGTGTTTTGTGCAGTAGAGCATAACTAATCCTTATCGAACGTCTACTGATAGTGAAATGCACGAGATAATCATGCCATATAAAGCACATTGTTTTCACAAGAACAGCAATTAAGGCTTCTACATAGAATCAAAATCTACAAGGTGTGAAAGTATTTGTAGCCTAATGTATTAGGTCATATGATGAATGGATATCGTAGAGTACAAAATCTAGCTTTAAGAATGAATCTGATTTCTTAAGCTTTGGGAAAATTAAGTAATTTTTCTTTAAATCTCTTCATTTTTCAATCGTAAGTCGTAAACAAACTGATTAAATAGTCCAACAGGAAAACATATTTTTTTTTTCATTAATACTTACAAAGTTCAGCGTATCTAATTTATTTAATAGCTATGATAGATTAAAGTTGACCAACAAGCGTATAATTACCCAAGCGAATGTGTTTTAAAGATATGATAGAATCGCAACAAGTGACGTAACGGCCGCTTATTACAGTGTAAATAAGGTTTTGGGTGAAGATTTGAGTGGCCGCTGGCCGCGTTACACAGGTAGCCGTTTATTCCAGTTAAAATATATAGGAAAAATCGTCGGGGGAACTGAAAGTGGCCTCTGACTGCGAGTGGCCGTTGATTTCGGGTGGCCGCTAAGACAAGTTTGACTGTACTATATGACACCCCCTTTCCAAAATAAATAATTGAATAAATGTTGAATCAACTGTTTTTCAACATATAATCAACATTGATTATCAATGTTGATTCAATGTTGAGACTTCAACGTTGATGCAAATTTTCAAAATCTAACATAAAATCAATGTTGAATCAACATAGAAAAACAACGTTGATTCAAAGTTTATTCAATGTTGTGTGCCTTCTGGGTATTTAGTCGTAATATTTAGTTTGTAATTACCGTCCGTAAATATAGTTTACAGTCACAGGCGATAAACCTAGTTTAAACTATGATTCGCCTATTTCTGTTAATTCATCTTTTACATGACTTATTGTACCTTTGAAATTTTAAGATCAGTGACCAATTCAGCTCTTGTGCTGATTTTGTTTTAAATCAAGAAACAAAAAAACGTCATCTTTATGTCTTAAATCCTGTTCATTTGGACAATTCACCAGGAAACGATTTTCCGTACCTATGCTTCTATTTTAATAAATTTTGCATATAAACTCCGAAACGACTTGCTTCTCTAGAAAACCATTTAGTATAAGGTGATATCCGTAAACTATATTCAGATTTCAGTCGCATGGTAATTATCGTAAATTTAATTAAAAGTCTTGTATCATTTCCGATAAACAGTCTCGAAATAGTATAGAAGAGGGCACAGTGGTGGTTCCGTTTATTGGATCTAAGTTACAGGCATTTTTTTATTATACTGACATCAAGTTTTCATTAATGTTTTTCATAAAACTTCATAAATAAATTATTCAATCAAAACTTTAAATAAGTGTAACCAATGTTATGTATTATTTAATGCCATACTATACTTGCACTGCGCATATGTGAGAATGTGGTGTGTAAGACTTTGTGTGAATGAGGTATATAGTTATTATTTTTAGACACTAGACGGACAGTCACAAGACTTTTTCTATTCACCAAATTTCCGATTTCATGCGCTAACATCGGGCACTCTTAGCCTAGCCGTCAAACTGGTTAGATGTTAATAACAGATACTACTAGGGCTAATTGTAACGGGGACCGTTACAGATGTTCCCCAAACGCTCCCCAACTCCCTTTGGTGCCATATTTCCTTAAGCTCTATTAAATAAGACATACTTTGTGCAATTTAGACAACGTTTTCCCAGAAGACTACAAAATATATTTGAATTTTAGCATAATATGCGAGCTTATGTGAATGCATGTGGGTAATGATCATATCATCTTTTCTACACTATGTATAATATTCAAATAGACTTAATATCAAAGCATTGAATCCAGAAGTATTAAAAAATACACTTATTCAAGCATATTTTTCATTTTACTCATTTCACGTGCACGCACGTGCAAGCATGTGCATGATGACATAACCTTCTTGTAGGGGTCCATTATGTCTATCAATATTCTAAATACCATCCTATTTCGTTGAAAACCAAGGGAGTTATAGCCATTAAAAGTTTAAGCCAATCAGATTTCATTGCACGTGCATGCATATGATTTAATGACAATTGTTATATATCATATTGTAGGACATCCTATTGTTTGCTTATGTTTTAAATTTCGTAGCATTTCGTCAAAAAACGGAAAAGATATTGAGATTTTTGTTTCAGCCAATCAAAGTGAAGAAAACATGCATGCACGTGCATGACGACCATACCATCTTGTTGGAGTCTATTATGTCTGTCTGTATTCTAAACCCCATC
>NW_026938369.1:0-10000 GCF_032062105.1 Saccostrea cuccullata
ATTCATTAATGTCCATAAGGGACCCATCAGATTCGGATTCACTCTCTGAATTATCTTCATTTAACTCCGTATCGTTTTCCCTTGCATTTCGTTGTTTTAACCTTTTTGATAATTAATATAAGGGAATGTCCTCCTCAGAAGAGGAATTCTCTCTTTCTTTTCTATATCTTTGAGCTAATTGCGCGAGAGGGATGTTTTCTTCCTCACTACCACTCACTTCACTCTCATGTTTTATTGTCTCTCTTTCAATCTCACTTCCTGAGTGACATATTAGAATCTCCGTTTGATATTACATCGGAATTACTCGATTCATTGTCATAATAATGTTCATTCTCGTTCAGTATTCTCTTTTCATCTTGTTCCGCGGTTTCGCGATCGTTCGTTTCATCATTATCAGATTCTGGGGGCATTACGTAAGCAGCCTTACGTAACGGTCTACCTTGTTCGTCTTGGGGTATTTCCCATTCATTGATCTTTGCTAGTCGAAGTAATTCTTTATGCGCTTTTGTAACCTTACCGTCTAATCGGCTTTTTCTGAACAGGTCACAGGAGATATCTGCTCTATCTCCTCTATAAAATGGTTTCCATTTAGACTGAAGCTTACTTTGTCATTTGGTTATTTTTGTAATGACTGGATCTCCGATCTTTAAATCCACGTCTACTGCGTTGGATGCACATATTTTGCTAGTCTGTTTAGATCGCTTCCGATTGTGTGAACCATGGTAAATGTCTTGTGCTGTTGTTTTAATAAGGATTTCTTGTGAGGATCCTAACCCATTATACCTCGTCGAGGCTGTAGAATGTTGTCTATAGGAAGAACAACATCCCGGCTGTAGAGTAGATAAAATGGCGAAAAAGATGAGGATTCGTTGATGTTGAATCGAATCGCTGCTAAAGCTTGGTTCAGGAAAATATCCCATGTCGTCAAATTGTCTTCCAACTTCTTTGACAGTACGTCATGCAAGGTTCTGTGGAATCGCTCAACCTTGGCATTGCTTTGGGGATGGTAGTATGATGTCTTAACATGAGAGATGTTAAGTTCTTTCAAAGTCTCCCGATTACCTTATTTTCGTTCTCCGTACCATTGTCAGTGATGATTTCCAACGAGCTCCAAACCTCGGGAATATCTCCTCAATGATCAAGTGTGCAATGGTTGCTGCCGTTTTGTCCGGAACTGCAAACGCTTCGGCCAACCTGAGAACAGATCTACAAACCCAATTATGTATTTGTTTCCCGATAATGACTTTGGATATGGACCCGATAGATCAAGACCAATCTTTGCAAATGCAAATGGTGGAACGTCTGTTTCCTGTACAGATGGCTTTAACTTCTTAAGGTTTCTCATCGCGCAAGTTACACACTTACCAACATAATCGTACAGCTCTTTGTAAAGGTTAGGCCAGTAGTACTTCTGTCGGATAGTATCAAATGTCTTGTCAATTCCCAAGTGACCATTGTCATCATGATACTGCTTGATTACACCAGATCGATAATGTGTTGCGCAGCACAGTTAAGGTGCGCAATGGAAATATCGACTAAATTTTGTATTTAAAAATGTATTTGTAATCAGAATGGCGATTATTTTTAGTACATTATTTATATCAGATAATTGTAATTATGATTAATAACTACATATCGAGGAGGAATATATTTTATATTTAGACTAGTCACGTGATGCTGCAGTCAGGCGATTTTAGCACATTGACTTGCATTATTGATGTTACATATAAATATCACTACTGCAAGGGCATAACCAAGTTTAATTTCCAAGTTTATTATATTATTATTTTCAACACACATTGTAGTTTCTAAAAAGTGCTGCGATCCTGTCTAATTTCTGCAATTTCATTGTTACAATTATATTTGTATGACCGAATGCTATATTTTTTGATGGTCAGCGGCATGAAATATTGATATAATTAAATTGTTTTTAAGATTTCATCAGGATCGCAGCACTTTTCAGATACCTTAATACTTCTAGAGTTGAATTGTAAAAGCTTACTATGATCCACTGAGTGTATGCCCTTGCACTAGATCGATTTAATAAGACCCCAACATCACCTTCTGATGTACTTGCATACAAATATACGGCGGTATCAATGAGATACATAATGTTAAGAAAATATATTAATAAAATAGTGAAAACGACATTAAATTCAAGTTATTGCTCATAGAATATCTGTAAATAATATTTTATTTAATTAGAGAATAAATATTTTGTTGAGAAAATATTACTTGATCTGCCTCTCACTGCATACAAACTACGTCACGTTGTAAGAAATGACGTCATATTGACAAGTGTATTGCGATCAGTGACATGTATATAACTTGTTATGTGGGATTTAACTAAAGTCAAAACAACACGCTGTAGTAAGTTTTAATGTAGTTGGATCATTTCTTACTGGTTAAATTAGCAAATCAACTCATTTTGTGGTATTTTAAAGAAATGCTGTATGACGTATATTGTGTATGATGTCATAGTCAAGTTTTCCCGTACAAATTAGGCTCCGCCTCCTTTTTGTAACCTTAACTGTGCTGCGTGGCACAAAAAGTCTAATAACTGGATCATTATCAGCATTTGATAAATAATACAACACATCGTCAATAATAAGATGTTTGTTACTTACTGCCTTCTTTGCTATACCTTGTTGTATCTGGCGGATAATGCGTAGTACTTCAGGGTCTTTGGCTTGCTCTTCAGCTATGCTTACCTCATTGTCTTCACTAAGTTGGATCTGAGGTTTGAAAGGAATGTCAGGCTCACCTTTATCATAGCGTACAAAATCTTTTGGATTAATTGCATTAGAATTAATGAAATTGATTTCCAGTGAATTCTCATGTACATCTGGATCATCTTGCTCAGTGCTGTTTTCTATATCCGACATAAGGCTTGTTTGAGGCGTTCTGGATAACAAATCCGCGCACGTGTTCTCAGTTCCCGGGATATACTCAATTTGATTGTAACACGCAATACTCAAGGCCCATAACTGAATCTTTTTATTCTTCATTGGGGCTTCTAACAAGTATTTTAGTGGTTTGTGGTCAGTACGAATTACAAATTTAGCATTATGCAAATAAGGATCGAATTTTTGAAGAGCATAATGAATCGCGAAGGCTTCCTTTTCGACTGTAGACCAACGGGTTTGCGTGTCACTTAGTTTATGAGAAAGGTAACAAATTGGCTTTTCATTTCTGATACCCGGTATTTTGGATTCCGCTCCTTGTTCGTTTACATCTAGCGGTTGCGCTAGGAATGCGCCTATCGCTGGGTCGGAAGCATCGGTATAGAGAATATACTCTTTATTTGTATCCGGTACTGATAACAGCGGCACCACGGTAAGACTTTCTTTTAAGAATTCAAAAGCTTTCTGACATTCATCATTCCATTTAAATCGCGCATATTTCTTTGTTAGTGATACCAAAGGCTCAGCAATTTTTGAAAAGTTTGGTACAAACCGACGATAGTAACTACACATACCTATAAAGCTGCGTATTTCTTTTACAGTATTAGGGGATGGCAATGTTCGGATTGCGGCCACTTTATTAGGGTCGGGTCTTATTCCCTCTTTATCAATAAAAAAGCCCAAATACTGTGTTTTCTCTTGAACAAAACTGCACCTTTTCGCTTTTAACTTAAACCCATGTTCTTTGAGTCTTTCAAATACAGTTTGAATATGCTTTTCATGATCTTCCATGGTTTCTGAAACAAGAGGCCCACGGGCCTTGTAGGTCACCTAGTATTGTGCAACAACTTTCAAACAATTAAATTAGGTTCATGTTATAAACCAGAGGCCATGGAATTCGCAATTAATAATTTTGAAAGAGGTACCATTGCTTATAATAATTTAGACTTAGCATGCTAACTCTGTTTACTTAATACCAAGAGGTAGATCAGAGTACAATTAAAAGAAAATGCACTTCAACTTTATTACCAGTTGTACACCTCATCCCAAAGGAACCACTGATCCTGGGGTCACATATTTCAAAATTTGTTGGTTTGCGTTGTAAAATATTAACACGCACAGAGAGAGAGAGAGAGAGAGATTGTTTTAAAATTTAAAAAAAATGAAAATAAAATAAACAATTAAAGAAGAAAAAGAGTTTAATTAAATGTTTGTAGAGTCTGGGTGAATTAACGTAGATTCATTCCATCACATCCTTGTGCATTACGTGTGGTCATGTGACACGGTTTGCGCGCGAGACAATTTAGTTAAGGTAGATATATTTGTATGTAAAGATGTGGAAAAAGATGCAGATGGGGACACTAATGCAGTGCCTAATTCTTTCTGTCACATTTATACAAAGTGTAAATGCCGCCGTCATAAGATGCGGAATTTATCTTAATTCAGACGGTGTAGCCGGCAGGTTTTTGAATCATGCATTTAGATAGTCCGAAACGATGAACCCCTCCGTGAAATCTTGGTTTTACGATGCGACCAACGTGTAATGGGGACACCAGATATGAAGCTTTTAAAGAGCGTCGATGGGAAGCGTTGCTATTGTAAGTTCTGACTTTTTTATCTTAATATAATCATACGAGTATATATATATTGCTATTGTAAGTTCTGACTTTTTTTGTCTTAATATAACCATACGAATATATATATGTATTTATATACACATATGATATATGCAATATCATTTTCCAGTCATCTTTAATTATGTAGATTATCAGAATTCTTGTCAAGAGCCCCAATAACGTTATCTTCATTTTTTTTTTTTAAATTTAAATCCCCAACTTAAGCATAGATCCTCCACTATCCTAGAAGAAAAAGTGACGAACATACCACTGACAACGAATCTATTTTAAGTTAAAGGAATCCTTCACAGGGTTTACCTGTGATCGGAACACCTCTGGATTAACCATTTTCACACTTTTTTGTCACGATCGATGATAACTCAAGAATTTAAATCTAAAAGTTTAGGGAAACTCGGACTCTTGGAGATATGATAGAATTCTACGAACTCTTGTGTGAGGGTTTTCTCCGAGACATTCAAATTCCCGGGAGTTTTCTTAATGCATAACCGGTAAGTCAAGTGTTGTCTATTGTAATGTACAGCTGATGTAGGGATTTTCTTCGTGTTTCACCGCATTGCATTATGATACACAGTGTTACAACTTTTTATATTATATCAAGCAGATGTTTGAATTAAAACCTATAAAGTACTAAAATCATTTTAGAAAATTTAAGCTTCAAATATCTTTTTAATAATTGTAAAGTTCCCTGCTGCTGTAACCTTACCCCATGAAGCTGAAGTTACTTCTGCTGTAACCGTAACCCATGAAGCTAAGGTTTCTTATGCTGTACCCGTATCCCCTGAAGCTGATGTTCCTTTTGCTGTAACCGTACCCCATGAAGCTAAGGTTTCTTATGCTGTACCCGTATCCCCTGAAGCTGAAGTTACTGCTGCTGTAACCGTACCTCATGAAGCTGAATTACTGCTGCTGATATAACTGTACCTCGGAGGGGGCAACAAAGCCAAATACAAGTTAGTTGAACAATTTAGTAGATCTAAGTTAAATAAAGATATTGATTAACCATTATAACTAACTTTTCTTAATATGGTACACTGACTTGAAAATAGGTATGTGGGGGAAAAAAACCCATGATAAGAAAACATGAATCAGAAATTTTATTTTTGAATGCAGTTTTACTTGTTAAAATTGATTGTTAGTAGTTGTGCTAACATTTCTTATTATGCTCTATACAATAAAGAATAAGCAAAATGATTTTTTTTTGTAGAACATGGGAAGACTGTGTTCAAGACTCAGGATGATGATGAAGATGATAATGTTATATCAGGTATATATGGCTCATCCATAAACATTGCTACCATTTGTCCACTAAATTTGATATGTATTGTACCATTTAATGTAAAGAAAATAAGAAGTTTATTTAATAAAAGATACAAGAGAAAGAAGCTTGGTACAAAGTTATTCAAAAAAAATCAGATTGTAAAAGGTGGCTTACCATCAAAATATGAACTCCAGGAGAGAGCTACGAATTCTAACTCCTGAGTCCCGCCTACATTTTGCATTCATTAAATTCAATTTTAATGGCAATTTGGCCATTAAATCTTTGTTTGATACAAAGAACGATTATCCAACGATTTCCACAACACTGCGTTAACTCTGTGACACATCTAATGAGAAAGTTTTCAATCTGGGAGGCATACTTTTTCAAAAGATATCCCAGAATAGCACAAACAGCGTCTATAAAGAGAAATAAGGAGATTACACAGCTGATTCATAACGTGCAGAACACGTATCCTGTTGCTTTCTTCTGTCTCCTTTCTGAATGGCATGGACGGTATGAAAAGCGTTATAAGATAGTTTGGAGTTGACGACGTTGTTAAACCATTTTTTTGCACAAGATGATGCATGAGATGATGTAAAATAATGATGTCAAAATGAAGCCAATGATTGTAAGAAGAAGGATATGGAAATAACGAACAGTATTCAATCTCAACGTCCATTAAACAAATATACAAAATAAGAGCAGAGCAAACACGGACCTCCGAAACATCAGAGGTGGGATCAGGTGCCATGGAGGAGTGAGCATCCCCTGCCGACCGGTCACACCCGCCGTGTGCTCGTTGTCATAATCAGGAAAATAACGGAAAAAATCCGTAGTCAATTCAGTGTATAAATAATGGACTAACAATTGATATGAAAAACGTCAGTCAGCATTTCATTCAATGATAAATTGTATTTGCTGACAAGGGCATTGTATCGACCATAGAATTTACGAAATGATGACTTTAAACGAGACTGTTGATATTCTTGTTTCATCAACTTGCTTGTCAATAATTTACCTCGTTTAAGAAATGATATGGAAATATGAATAATGATGCAGGTTCTTCATAAATGTTATCTGTTTCTATCATTTCCCATCTGTGAAAAAAAGTATCTGAAGAAAATGTTGAGGTATTAAAGGGAGAAGTGAAAATACTATTTCTTGGGTGTACAGTTTTCCTACATTTACAGTTATACATCCAAAATATTAAAATAGAAATTAAAACAATTGATAAAATAAAAACAGCAATTGAAAGACTAATAACATGATTTGATTGCTTACTAATAATGACAGATGATGATGAACTTGAACATGGTGAACATGTGGGGCATGATGGACAAGACATGACAATTTTTGGTGAGGTAGTTGTTGAATCTTTTGACTTTGGTAGTCTGAAATCCTCATAACCCTGAAAAAGCACAAAATTACTTCTAAAAATAGTACAAGTATCACTGCTAACCTTTCTTTTACTAATTCTTTCTTAAAGTAAAAACAAAACATAAAAACACATCAATGACACAATAAACAATCACTTACACGGTTATCTCCATTGAGATACACTATCCTTAGGGTTGTACCTGCTTATAATTCATGTGATAAGAAGGAATTGCAATTGTAATTGCTTTCGTCGATTTGTACTAAGTGAACTTTAGTACAAGTTAAATCAAAATTTGACCCCCTCTGAAAGTATACCTCATTAAGGTGGAATGCCAAACCAATTTTTACTCAAGCCCTAGAGGGGCTTTAGTTATCTAAAACGATGCTAGGTCATCGAATTACTCAGTTTAAAATTACAAAAATTATTATTTTTTAGTATATAAGAATATTTCTTGAAACAAAAATGAAGCTTATCTTGAAAACGTCTGTATATTCAAAGATATTAAGTGTTAAATAGCGGATTATTTTCTATGGCGAATGAACAATGAGTGAAGCGTCGCAGCCGCAACAGTTTCTATACAAATTTCACGCTTTCCTTTGCGTATGAACCTCAGGTAACTTTTTACAGTCGCCAACAAAGCATCCTTGGACGTGTCCACTGCAGACTCTGAAAGGTGACGCAGGTTACCCCATCGTAAACAAATTCTAAAAAGCATGGCCAGAAACTGTATGGCTGTTAATCCCCCCCCCCCCCCCCAACTGAAATTGTTCTTCACGGGCCTGCAGATGATGTATAATTTGAGAGACAGTAAAACAAGAGGCCCAGGGGCCTTGAATCGCTCTTCTGATAAATTGTACAACCTATCACTTGTATTTGAAGCCTCTAACCCTAAGTATCCTGAGACCAAAGTTGAATCACCTGACAAAGTTTGATGATACTTAGCCAATTAGGACTACTTTTTGTCTACATTCTGTTAGTACATTTATTCCTTTAGTATATAAGAATATTTCTAGAAACAAAAATGAGGCTTATCTTGAAAACGCCTGTATATTCAAAGATATTAAGTGTTAAATATCGGATTCTATTCTATGGCGAATGAACAATGAGTGAACAGCTTCTATATCGAGATTTCGCGCTTTCGTTTGCGTAGGAATCTCGGGTAACTTTTTATAGTCGCCAACAAAGCATCCTTGGACGAGTCCACTGCAGACTCTGAAAGGTGACGCAGGTTACCCCATCGTTAACAAATTCTACAAAGCATGGCCAGAAACTGTATGGCTGTAACCCCCCCCCCCCCCCCCCCCCCAACTGAAATTGTTTTTCACGGGCCTGCAGATGATGTATAATTTGAAGACAGTAAAACAAGAGGCCCAGGGGCCTTGAACCGCTCTTCTGATAAATTGAACATCATATCACTTGTATTTGAAGCCTCTAACCCTTAAGTATCCTGAGACCAAAGTTGAATCACCTGACAAAGTTTGTTAATACTTAGCCAATTAGGACTACTTTTTGTCTACATTCTTGGAAAACCCAAAATGCATCAACTGACACAGTTTGATTATTCTAAGCCAAATAAATACCTAAGATATCTGCGCAGCCAGGTTAAGGGCTACCCAAAGGTAGAACAGTGTATGCAGAGCCTCGGGAATTCGATTATGACGTCACGGTGAAATTGTACAATGAATCTCGGCGAATAAATAATAATTTTCTTTTTCATATACCCCTATATACTTTGATTTCTCATGATTATTGTAAATATTAATCAATGTGTAACTTATCTTGTCAGTATAACACTTATCGAATGTAAAATCAAAGCCAACTTGATCTCGTTGTACTAACAGATATGACGTCATAGGCTAGTTTGACACGCAGTTTCACTGTACTTGAGACGCAGATAAAGCTATTAGTGGAACTGAAAATATGAAAATTAAATCTATATAAGCGTAATCTGACTACAATTGATTCATATTTTTGAATACATTAATCAATAGTTCACAGTCTTATTTAATTGATAACTATGAGGTCTCTTATAAAGCTGAAGTCATTCACTTTTATATAGAAACGTACTACAATCACATGTACAACCCCTCCAAAATTTCAAAAGTTCAACGATATCCGCTTAATTATAAATTATAATATTTTATACACATGTAGATACTGTCCCTACTATTTTAAAAAGTGCTGGGAGCAAGCTGTGCGCTGTTGATTTTTTCCGTAGTTTTACATTTTTTCAATGCGTATAGTGTAAATGCACATACTTTATCAAAAGTCGGCTAAATTTTATATAATTCCCGGGCAGTGAGAAGTTGCTCCCAGTACTTTTCGGGTTAAGAAATTTGTCTTGTATAAAACACAATCAATTTCATAGTGAAAAATTATCCGCATATCGTTGAACTTTTACGATCATTGTATCCGTACATATTTTTTTCTAATTTTAAACATGTCACGTGACAAACAGCTGATGTACATGAAGTCGCGTTGGCCGAACTCGGTTGAGACCGCTTACATGCATATGCATTAGTATAGTTCCCATTAAATTAAAACTAATGCTAATAAAAACAAGAGGCCTATGGGCCACATCGCTCACCTGAGTAACTTGGGTGATGCATATCTTTTTAAAGATTTGCTCTATATATATTTCTATGTAAAACTTGGATTCCCTATTGTGGCCCCGCCCTACCCCCAGGGGTCATGATTTTAACAATTTAATATCTACACTATCCAATGATGCTCCCACATAATGTTCAGCTTTCCTGGCCCAGTGGTTCTTGAGAAGAAGATTTTTAAAAATTTGTTCTATGTATTTCTATGTAAAACTTGGATT